>NW_006399831.1:14698010-14725336 GCF_000299155.1 Elephantulus edwardii
ACATATAAAAAAATAAAAACTAATCTTTCTAACACGGCCTCCAAAGCCAATCAGAGCTTGGTATTTGGGGGTTTTTTTTGTACCAAAGGGATATTTATCTGTGTTTCATTAAATATGCAAAGGCATTTGACTGTGTGGATAACAACAAATTGTGATTAAACTTGAAAAGAATGGAAATCCCAGAACACTTGATTGAGATTATGCTAAACCTATATTTGGACCAAGAAACAGTCCTCAGAGCAGAGGAAGGAAACACTGCATGGTTCAAAATCAGGAAAGGAATGTGTCAGGGATGAGTCCTGTCTCCATATCTTTTCAATATACATACAGAATAGATCATTTAAGAGGTTGGGCTTTATGAAAAGGAATGTGTCATCAGGATTGGAGGAAGACTCATCAACAGCTTACGCTTTTCAGATGACACAACCTCTTTTGCTGAAATGGAAGAGTACATGAAGTGCTTGCTGCAGAAGATCAAGGACTATAGTCTTTAATGTGGATTAAACCTCAATGTCAAAAAGACAAGATTCTCACCACTGGACCAACTGGCAGCACCATGATAAATGGAGAAGAGATTGAGTTTTTTAAGTTACAGCATGCTTCGCTCCACAATCAACACTCTTGGCATTAACAGTCAGGAAATCAAAAGAGAAATTATATTAGGTAAATCTGCTGTCAGGGACCTCTGCAGAGTGCTGAGAAGCAACAATAATCAGTCTAGAGGCTAAGGTGCACCTGATTCAGGTCATGGACTTCACAATTACTTGCAATGCATCAGAGAGATGGCCAGTGACTTAGGATGATAGAAGAAGAAGAATTAATGCCTTTGTGTTGTGTCCTGGAGAAGAGTCTCGAACATACCATGGACTTTCGTGAAAACAAGTAGGTCTGTCTTGGAGAAGGTGAAACCAAGTTTCTCCTTGAAGGCTAGGATTTTGAAACTCTGTCTCACATACTTTGGGGATGAGGTAAGGAAGAACTGATCCTTGGAGAAGGACACCATGCTTTGAAAGGTGTAGGAACAATGCAGGAGAAGAAGACCCCGGAAAAGATGGATTGGTACAGTTACTGGGGCAACAGGGGTAGGTGTATCGGAGTCAGTGAGACTTCAGAGCTGTTGTACATAGGGTTGCTATGATAAGCAGTTTACTCAACAGCACATAATAACTTATTTTCCCACATTTCCAAGTTCGACTTGCTAATTAATACTCACTCTGACTTTTCTTTGGACTAACAATTGCTTCTAATCTAAAGTCCATTCCCTCCACCTAGGTTATCTCTTTTTTCATACTCAACTCTCCATCTTCTCATAAAGGTGTTCTTCCTTGAGATCTAAAATAAATTTTTAATTCTAAAAATCCTATTTCAACACTCTGCTCTGTGCCAGATACTTCTCCAGGTTAAGTGCTCCTTGTTAGCAATTATCATAATTAAAGTTTATTTTATAATTATCTAAATATCTTAAATAATTATCATCTCTGCTATGACATTATAAACTCAAATAAAGCTGAGATTCTATCAGTTTATCCTTAACAATTTATTTATTATGAGAGTCTGATACAATGCCTAATACTCATGATTTACTTTTAGGATATAATTTTTAGAATCCAAATTAAATAATAAATAAATATAATAAAAACATGTGTATTAATATTTTAAGAAGGGGAACACACAGGAACATTATAAAAAATATTATCAACACAGAGGGAATCATGATCTAAAACTAATTCTGTCCCTGGTACTTCAATTGTTACATCTATCTATGTGTGTTCAAATGGAGGCACTTTGTAAATCAAAGCTCTCTCTTGTTTCTGAAAATTTTGTTTTCTATTACTACTTAAATAATAACTTTTCTGTATACAGAAAACCAATACTATCATAGAGTCTAAAGAGAAGAAAATGGAGCATAGAGGCACAGGGCTGTGAATATCTCTGAAAAGGCCAAAAGGATTATGAATGGCACAGCCCCTCACTGCCCCAGGACAGAAAGAAGACGAAGTGCCCATAGCCCATCCTCATGGTAACTCAAGAGCTATAACAATAACAAGAGTTTCATTTATGTGTTGTTGACTCATAATAGTGGTACAGAGAATGGGGTTTATTAGGGAAGTAAGTAGGAGAGTGGAGCAAGAAAAGAATAAGACCCAAAACAAGTCCAGATTTTAGCCCTAGTTAAAAGACAAAATTCCTCAATTAGTCCAGGTTCTAGTTTCAGTTTAACAGTCAAATTCAAATCATCCAGCAATGTTTTACTCAGAGCAGTTATAAGTCAGCTTCTTCAAACATCCAGCAAGAACAGCAGTAACTTTTAACTGTGGCCTTTATTTCAGGTCTTCTCTGCTTGACCTTGCCACAGTTTCTCCACAGTAATGCCACAGTCTCTCTACCACCATCATCAGAGTCTTGCTTTCACTAGGATCTTGCTTCATTCTCCCTCAAGTCTTGCCAATACAAGTCTTACTACTTGGTGTGGAAAGCACTCTTTCTCTTATCCTAGTTCCATGACTGTTGATGATTTGCAAGACCATGTTGATTTGCAAGACTATGTGTATGCCAATAGCTGGAGACTATAGGGGACTAATAATAATGGCAAAGTCAACTTTTAGGCTAACACCACACAGAGTTACCTCAACAGCATACACTTCTACACACAGATTCTTTTAATTTAATTCACAATCAGCAGTCTTTCATGGGAATACAATTTATGGAATTATAAATCTCTAGTAGGTACAGATTGTCTCTTTTATCTTTATACCTCAAGTCCTAACAGAATACTTGATCTATACTAAACTCTAAAATTAACAAGAAAAGTAAACGGTATATGAGTGGTTTTATTAATACATAAAATATATGACCCTCTATGATTAATATATAATGCACATTTCTTACTCAGAATATTTAAGAATTAAGATGTTGAATATATTTGGATGCTTGATTTTTTCCCCAACGGTATTTTATCTTTTTCTGATGAGATGATGAGTAGAGTGTTATTTAATAAGAAGTGAAGGATTTTAAGTAATGTATTGCACTTTTGAAGATTGCAATCAAGTTTGCTGATGAAGCTTGAGAGGAGAGACAGGCAGGCTGTCATTACATGAAAAATTTTGAGAGGCTTAGAAGTAGAGCATCAGTGTTCCAGTGAAGCACATGATCATTTATCATTGAAAGAAGCACTCATTAAGTGCAGTATTGGAGACAAATATGATGGACTATGAGAGATCATGACACTTCCAATTTCCTTGATAGGAAAAGCTCCAGTGAAGTTTTTGTTAATTGTGTGAGAGTGTAAGTAGATTTTTTTTCCTGTTAAATTTTAATAGAAATGCTGTGGTAATACTTTTAATAAAGAGGAAACCCATAGTTGATAGGAAGCATTGCTATTTTACCTAAGCAGCTAAGTGTAATTAAGCTACTTTATAGGATAATTTGAAAGGCAAGTATTGTAAGTTTTAAGAACCACAAAACAAATAAGGATACAGAAAATTTTATTAGAAGTGTTCTGGAGAGTTTGGTACTGATTGCTGACTATACACTGGTTTAGAGATAAATTTACTTGGATACTAGTAATTTCCTTTTAATGATCCAGACACATGATTTATGTTACTAAATTACATCTTCCATGAAATATAAAGTTATGCATTTTAAACCAGCATATTAAAAACTAGGAAATTATGCGCTTAGTTTCTAACCTTATTTTATAATTGTGCAACATTTCTTTTCCTGTAAATTGAATTTGTCAGGTCAGATCAGAACAGGCATTTCACCGAAGACGACATTCAGATGGCTAACAAACACATGAAGAAATGCTCAAAATCCCTAGCCCTAAGAGAGATGCAAATTAAAACAACTATGAGATATCATTTCACCCCAGTCAAAATAGCAAAATTTAACAGAACAGCAAGCAACAAATGCTGGCGAGGTTGTGGAGAAACTGGAACCCTGATTCACTGTTGGTGGGAGTGTAAAATGGTATAACCACTGTGGAAGGCAGTATGGCGCTTTCTCAAAAAGTTGCAAATAGAAATACCATTTGACCCAGCAATTCCACTACTGGGAATATACCCTGAAGAGACCATAGCTGACATCCAAGCAGATATATGCACAGCCATGTTTATTACAGCTTTGTTCACAATAGCAAGGAGTTGGAAACAACATAAGTGCCCATCAACAAACGAATGGCTAGAGAAGCTGTGGTATATTCGCACAATGGAATACTATGCTGCATTAAAAAACAAGGAACTCATGCAATATTATTCAAAATGGTTGACTCTGGAGAACATTATGCTGAATGAAATATCCCAGTCACAAAAGGACAAATATTACATGATGCCACTGTTGTAGAATGGGACTGTCCTTGGGGTTGGGGAGAGACTGAGTAAGATGGGTTCAATAATGTATACTGCACGGAAACAGAGGAGGGACAAAACTGTTTAAAAGAGATATATAACTAGGTATTTCTGTCATCACAGGAGACTAGAGCGAGGGCTACATGGTGGAGGGGACCTGGGGGAGGGTTTATAAAACAATGAAAGAATCTTTTCTTTTACTTTTCCATAATTTTTGGACTCATGTACTTATAACTTGTTAGTCAAATTTGTGTCTTCTAGGTTGCAACACCCCCATGATACATCTTCAAGGATATGAACATGTACGGCCAAGCACAATCAATAAGAGTGCATCTAAATTCCAAAATCAATCTCCACAATAGTCTATGTGTTTCCTACTGCCAAAGGGGCCCTTTAGAGTAGTGAGAGAAGATCTTCACCCTGAAACCCACAGCGTCCCTTTTCAGCAGGAAGTAGCTAAGAGAATACGCCATCCCATTTTCCTTATGACTCAGGGTGAAGTCTCTCTCAGGGAGGAGTGATAGGGAATGGCAAAGGACACACTGACAAAGAAGATTAATCAGAACTGGCTTTGACAAGCACTGTGGCATTTGGACAAGAAAAAACTGGGAGGAGGGTAGAGAGAATAGTGCAACAATGAATTAATGGAAACTCAAAATCTCTGTAAATGTTTATGAAAATTAATAAAATATAATTATAGAAAAAAAAAGAAATTGTTTAATTCTAAGACGATTTCTAAGGATTTTAATTTTCTTCTTTCTTGTTCTTTATGACATAGATTTGTACCTATATTTTCAATTACAACATGGAAACAATTCATCATTTGAATATTTTATTTCAATAGTGCCCATTTATATTTTTAATTTTAATGAAAGTTTACAGAAAAATTGAATTTTTATTCTCTCATTTTTAAAAGTAGAATATTTTAAAAAGCGGTTTTTGATCTACAGAATAATTTGCACAGAAACGGTAGTTTACTGATATTCTACCTTCAATTTTCTTTTCTCTCCTATTATTAACATTTTGTGTTGTTATGTGCCATTAAGTCAGCTACAATTCACAGTAACCCTATGCAAAATATCTGTGAATTCTGCTGTACACTGGGCCAATATCTTTGTCTCTGACACACGTACCTTCATTATCCCAATTATTTCATCTCTTCCTTGGTCTTTCTCTTTTGCTCTGACCCTCAACCTTTCCAAGCACGGTGTCCTTCTTCAAGATCTGGTCTCTACTAGCAACATTCCCAAGTTGTAAGACAGATCCTAAAAATCTTTTCCTCTAAAGAGCAGTGTGGTTTCACTCTCTCTAGGTCAGACTTAATAGTTCTCTTGTTAGTGTAAAACATGGTCAATACTCTTCTCTAGCACCACAAATCAAAAGCATAAAATATTTTCCTCTCTACTTTGGTCATTGTCCAGCTCTCTGAAGCATAACAGGTAATTACAAAGACCATGGCCTGAATCAGGTGCACCTTAGTCTCTAGCCTGACATAGTTACTATTTACAACTCTGGAGATGTTCCTGGCAGCAGATATTCCTAATGCAATTGGGCTTTTGATTTCCTGTTTGTGCCACGAGTGTTGATTGTGGAACTGAGCAAGTTGAAATTGTTAGCAATCTCTTCTCCATCTATCATGATGCTACCAATTGGCCAGTGGTAAGAATCTTCCTTTTTTTGATATTGAGTTTTAATGCATATTGTAGACTACAATTCTTGACACTGGGTGCAGTGGTTAATCATAGGGTTGTACAATTTGATGGGTGGGGAGGGGTGAAGAAAATGGGAAAGATTTAGTTTGAAAAACAATGTATTCAAACTTCATAAATAAATCAGTATGAAATAATTTATATCATTTATCTATCCATCTAGCGATCATCTATCTATTTATCTTCCATAATTCCTGGGCCCTGCTTTTTGCCACATTCCTCCTCATACAGCCCAGCATCTCTGATGATCTGTTCTGTATACAAATTGAAAAGGTATGGAGACAAAATATATCCCTGATGCACCCCCTTCTTGATTTTGAACCATGTAGTGTCTCCTTGCTCTGTTCTGATGACTGTCTCTTGGTCCAAGTATAGGTTTCATATAAATATAATCAAATGTTCTGGGATTCCCATTCTTCTCAGAGTCAGCCATAGCTTGTTGTGATCACACAGTCAAAAAACCTTTGCATAGTCAATGAAACAGATAGACATTCCACTGGTATTCTTTGCTTTCTGCCAAGATCCATCTAACATTAGCTATAATATGCCTTGTACTACGACCTCTTCTAAATCCAGTCTGCACATCTGGTAGTTCTCAGCTGACATATTGCTCCAGTTATTTTTGGATAATTTTCAGAAGAATCTTACTTGCATGTGATATTAATGATACTGTTCAATAATTTCTGCACTCTGTTGGGTCACCTTTCTTTGGAATGGGAACAAATATTGATCTTTTCCAGTCAGTTGGCCAGCTGGCTGTCCTCCAGATTTCTTGGCATAACTTGATGAGCACATCCAGGGCAGCATCTGTTTGTTGAAAAAATGTCAATTGGTATGCTGTCAATTCCTCGAGCCTTGTTTTTTGCCAATTCCTCCAGAGCAACTTGTAATTCCTCCTTCATCACCACAGGCTCTTGCTCATATGTTATGTCATGAAATTATTTTTTCTTTTTTCATATTTTTGAATTTTATTTTATTAATTTTAATGAACATTTACAGAGATTTTGAATTTCCATTCATTCTTGAAATTCTTCTGTTCAGACAGTTCTTTCTGATACAGTGACTGTGTGTCCTCCTTCCACCTTTGTAATGCTTCATGAATCATTTAACATTCTACCCAAAGTATCCTTAAGTATTGCTACCCGTGGCTTGAATTTGTTTCTCAACACAACGTTTTAAACCTTCAGTTCAGCTCTTTCACTTTAACATCTTTTTCCTTTCTTTTGGCTTCTCAACGCTCTAATGCAGTTTTTATGGTGTCTTGTGACACCCATGTTGGGTTTATCCTTCTACTGTCTCTTTGTAATTACCTTTTGCTCACTTCATGAATGATAACCCTCGATAGTATCCCACAGCTCTTTTGATTTTTAATCATTGGTGTTTGGTGCTTCAAACCTGTTCTTGATATATTTTCTTTTTCTTATTTTTGGTTTGCTTACAAAGTCCATATTGTTGTTGTTGTTGTTGTTGTTGTTATGTGCCATCGAGTCGCTTGTGACTCATAACGATCCAATGCACAACAGCCCTAAACTCTGCTCTGTCTTGTGCCAATAACACTGTCTCTGACACTCCCATCCCGATAACCCCAGTCACCGAGTCAATCCACCTCATAAAGTGCCTTCCCCTCCTGTGCTGTCCCTCCACCCTCCCCAGCATGATGTCCTTCTCCAAGGACTGGTCTCTTCCTACAACATGTCCAAAGTATGTTAGCCGGAGCCTCAGAATCCTTGCCTCCAAAGAGCCACCCGGTTTAACCCTTTCCAGGGTGAATCTGTTTGTTTTCCTAGCAGTCCATGGTATTCTCAATACTCTTCTCCAGCATCACAGCTCAAAGGCATTAATTTTCATTCTATCCTCTTTAGTCATTGTCCAACTCTCTGATGCATAACAGTGATAGCAAAGACCATGGCCTGTATCAGATGCACCTTAGTCTCCAGAGAGATACCATTGCTCTTCAGTACTTTGGAGAGATCCCTAACAGGAGACTTTCCCATGGCAACATGTCTTTTAATTTCCTGGCTACTAGTGTCAAGATTGTTGACTGTGGAGCCAAGCAAACCAAAGCTGTGAACAATCTCATTCTCTTCACCATCCAGCCTGATGCTACCAATTGGTCCCTCCGCGCACTTCTCAGGTAACCTTAGAGTCCCCAGGACTGTGCAGGATCCATTCTCAGGTCTCAGGTACTCAACACAATAAGTCTTTTAATTTCCTGGCTTCTGGTACCAAGAGTGTTGATTGTGGAGCCAAGTAAACTAAAACTGTTAACTATCTCAATCTCTTCACCATCCATACTGATGCTGCCAATTGGCTCAGTGGTCAGAATCTTTGTTTTCTTGATGTTGAGCTTCAATCCATCTGGAAGACTGCAGTCCTTGAACTTCTGCAGCAAGTGCTTCAGGATCTCCTCAGTTTCAGCAAGCAGGTTTGTCTCATCTGCATAATGCGAATTGCTGATTAGTCTTCGTCCAATCCTGATGCCACATTTCTCCTCATAGTGCCCAGCCACCCAGATAATCTGTTCTGCATGTAGACTGAAAAAGTATGGAGATAGGACACATCCCTAGCTTACACCCTTCCTAGTTTTGAATCATGCAGTGTTTCCTTTCTCTTTTCTGACAACTTACTTCTGGTTCAAGTATAGTTTTTCACATAAGCATGATCAAGTGTCCTGGGATTCTCATTCTGCTGAGTGTTAGTCTATCGCATCCTTAAATATTGCTGCTTGAGGCTTGAATTTGTTCTTCAATTCCTTCTGTCTAAGATATGCTGAGTGAGTTTTTCCCTTTTAATTTTCTGACTATAAGTTCTTTGCACATTTTGTTTTAATACTTTACTTTGTCTTCCAATGCTGCCCTTTGTAATCCTCTTTCCAGCTCCTTAACTTCTTTGTTTCTTCCATTTGCTTTGGTTTCTTAGTGCTCTAGGGCAATATTCAGTGTCTGATCTAACATCTCCGTTGGTCTTTTCTTCCTCCTTTGTCTTAGACCTTTTGCAGTTTTTGGGGATAATATTTTCTATATCCTTGTATAGCTCATTTGGCCTTCCCTCTTTAGTGTCTAAGGCCTCCAACCTGTTTCTGAGATGGATTTTTAATTCAGGTGGGATAGATTCAAAGTAAAATTTTGGTTCTTATGGATTTGATATAATTTATTTTCCATAGCTTCTGTTTGAACTTGCATAAGAGTAGCTGATGTTTTGGACCACAATCAGAACCTGTCTTAGTTTTTACACAGGATTTTGAGCTTCTCCAACAATTCTTTCCACAGATGTCAATCTGTTTGTTGTGCATAATATTAGTTAGGGTCCTTGTTTATAGTTACCATTTATGTTTCTCATAAAAGATATATGGGAATTTTTCAATGAGTTGTAACATAGTCTTTTTTGTGATTTTTTTAAATAAAAAATGGAATTTAATTTCTTTAAACAAAAAAAATATTTGTAATGAATACATAATTTACTATACAAAATTCTATCATTTAAAAATATAATGGTTTGTTTACAAAGTTCATATACATTTGGTTTCACACTATTCTTCATTCACATTAAATTTCATAAAATAATTCCCATCCGTTGTGTTTTATAAAATTGATCACCATTGGACTATGCCACCATTACCCTGTCTGTTCAGGTCCCCACTGAATCTTTCCTATATCCTTTACCCCCTCTTCCCTCCACCCCCTGTGTTGTTCAACACCGATTTCACCCTTACCCATCCTTACCCCTATGTTCCTATCCCTTTCCCTCCTTGGATCATCATACATATTGTATTTGTTATCCCTCTCTTTTTACAATAATGATCTTACATACTATTTGCTCTTATAAGTCTGAGTTAATTCACTCAGCATAATGCTCTCCACTCTCTTCCAAGTTTTGTAGTAGTTTTTGAAATTGTTGTTAGGGACCTCTCCAAAGTACTGAAGAGCAATGGTATCTCTCTGGAGTCTAAGGTGCGTCTGATACAGGCCATGGTCTTTGCAATCACTTGTTATGCATCAGAGAGTTGGACAATGACTAAGGAGGATAGAAGGAGAAATGATGCCTTTGAGCTGTGGTGCTGGAGAAGAGTATTGAGGGTACTGTGGACTGCTAGGAAAACAGATTCATCCTGGAAAGGGTTAAATTGGGCGGCTCCTTGGAGGCAAGGATTCTGAGGTTCCATCTAACATACTTTGGACATGTTGTAAGGAAACACTGGTCCTTGGAGAGGGACATCATGCTTGGGAGGGTGGAGGGACAGCGCAGGAGAGGAAGGCCCTCTATGAGGTGGATTGATTCAGTGACTGGGATAATCGGGATGGAAGTGTCAGAGACAGTGCGATTGACACAGGACAGAGCAGAGTTTAGGGCTGTTGCACATAGGGTTGCTATGAGTCGTGACTCGACAGCACATAACATCATCATCAACAACAACAACAACGTCTACACAGTATTCCATTGTGTGATTGTGCTATAATTTCTCAATCCATTCTGTTGTGGTTGGACATTTGGGCTATTTTATGTTCTTATTATGGTGACTAATGCTGCTCTAAACACTGGCATACAAATTTCTGTTTGTGTATTGATTCTAATTTCCTAGGAGTGTATTCCTAGTAGTAAAATAGCTGGATCAAACATAGTAGTGGGATAGCTGGGTCTTACAGAGTTTCTATGTTCAACTTTCTGAGGAAACATCAAAGTGCTTTCCAGAGTGGTTGTAGCACAATCTTACCAACAGTACATGAGATCATTTTTATCTCCAGCCTCATTTCTGTCACCCGCCCACTGTCAACCATTCTTTCCTCCTCAAAAAGGATGTTTAGATTAAAAGGTGATTGTTTCACTTTTTAGCTAAGATAAATGAGGCTGCTTGAGTAATCATTAGAACTCGTGCAATAAAAAGACAAAGGAAATTGAAATTTTTCTTTTCCTCTTGCTTAAGGTGAATAATTTAAAAGAGAAAAAAAGTTAGAAGCTTACTGAAAGTTTAAATCAATTTCATATAATCACTGGAAGTACAAAAAGGCTTCATGCCATGCCATACATTAACAGTACAAGAGATGGATGATGATTAAAGATAATCACTCCAAAAGGTTGCAATTGAGGTATTTATTAAGGTGAAATGACAATCTGAAACTAACTCAAAATGCAACCAATTTCACCTACTCTTGAATTTTTTATTCACCTTATCGGTGTCATATTTTAAAAAGATTGTTTGATTTTACCTTCATATTTTCACCTGAATTTCACTTTAAAAACTTTTAAGTTAGTAATAAATTTGTATAGCTAGCTCTGGTGGATTAGTGATAAGGAAGTGTGCTGCTGTTGTGAAGGTAAACAGTTCAAAACCTGCTGGAGGATCAACTGCCAGTAGGATCCTAATTGAAGGCAATGTGTTGGACTGAACATTACATAACAAGAACCTTATAAATGGAGCTCTGATGGCCTCAAGAATGGTGCCTTCCTTACCATTGGTTTGAACGCATCAGTTTCTTTTCTTGAGAAATATAAGAATTCTCCTCCTACACAATTTATACTTCAGAAATCAGCTGGAGGGTCATCTATCTGCCATTCCTAATTGAAGGCAATGAATTTGAGGGTTTGTCTGAACCTTATGTCAAGAGGTCTGTTGGGATCTTAGTCTGTACAAAGTTGTGCAGCTAATGCAAAAGTGGCATCTTTCTAGCAGTTGGAATCCACCAGTTTCTCCTTGAAGACAGATGGACAATCTCCTCCAACCAATTTATAGCCTCTGAAAACATATTAGAAGGGTTTCTATGAGTTAGTTTTGACTTAAAGTCAATGCATTTTGTTTGTTTGTTTTTCAGTTATTTTTTTTGTTGGACTTTTTATTTTATTTTATTATTTTTGAGTGAGTGTGCCGTCAAATCAGATCTGACTGGTACAGGAGGAGATTGTCCCTCCTTCCCCGGCAGAGCATCTGGTGGATTCAAACCGTGTGCCTCTGGGATTGTAGTTGCAGCTCCTTGCTACTAGGCCACCAGAGCTCCCTAACTTTTTTGTTGGACTTTTTAATTAACCCTTGTATTTTATATCAAAATTATTGTTTCTTCTGTTTAAAAAGAAATTGCCAGTGTAATGGTATAGTAATACTTTCTTTTCAACATAGGCTAAGGTGTAAATGAGATGAATGTTGCAGGCAGAAATGAACTAGTTTGCAATAGTTCCTGCTCCCAAGTTTGCAATAGTTCCTGTTCCCAAAGTATGTTTTATCTAAATTCTTGTGAAGAGATTATATGTGGATGAGAATATTCCAAAGCTTAAAATTTACTTTAAATCTATGAACTTTATGAGCAAACCAGTACAAGCATTAATTTTTGTATTTATTTAAGAAAGGTTGTTGTTATGTGCCGTTGAATCACCTGTGACTCATATTTACCTAATGTACAACAGCTCTGAACCCTTCTCTGTCCTGTGACAACCTTATTGTTTCTGACACATATACCCTCAATACCCTAGACAGTAAGTCACTTCATCTCATTGAGGGTCCTCCTCTCTCACACTATCCCTCCACCTTCCCTGAACCATGCCCAAAGACTAAGCTTCAGAATCCTTGCCTCCAAGATGCAGCCTGGTTTCATCCTCTCTAGGATGAAAATCTTTGTCCTCCTAGTAGTCCATGATTCAATTAACAACAGACAAAAATCCCAACCAAACATAATATAGTTTGAAGAAATCTCTGGTGTAGTAGTCCACAGGGAGTTGAACTCCTAATGAAAAGGCAGTACCTCTTTGGTGGTTAGAATTCACCAACTGTTCTGTGAAGGAAAGATGGACTATTTCTTCACGGAAATTATAGCATCCAGAAAACTTGCTAACAGATCAAATAAGAGTTAGTTGTGACTCTACAGAAATGAGTTATGAGTGAAATGACGAGATTGCTGCAGATAAGGTTTTTATACAAACATGAAAACTCTACAGTTGGTGTAAGAAGTCTCCATTGTCAGGGGAGATGACAAACACTGATTTTCTTGTAAGGCACCTATTGAAAGCCCATTTGCCCACAGATACATTTCATTCACAAAGCTCTGTTGTGATATTTGTATTTTGATTTTTTCAGATGCATTCAAGTCCAATATTGCTCATATTGACAATATGGACAACAGATCTGAACCGTGTCATATTCTGCACCATGCTTGTCATCTTTGACATACCTCCCATTTCTATAGTTTCTGTGTCAATCCATCCGGTATGAGGGTCTGTCTTTCACCATCCTTTCACCTTTCTAAGCATGATGCCATTTTCCAAGGAATAACCTATCCTGGCAACTATGGCTGCACTTTTTCCAAGATCTATCTGTCCATTCCTTTGGCAGTCCATGGGATTTTCAGTATTCTTCTCCAATACTACAATTCGAAGACATTAATTCTTCCACCATCTTTATTTATTGTTCAGCTCCCAAGTGCATAGCAAGTGCTTGGAAAAAAAATACTGCCTGAGTCAGGCTCATTTTAGTCTTCAAACTGACATAATTGATCTTCAGTACTTTGGAGAATTCGCTGACAGTGAACTTTCTCAGTAAGTCTCCTGATCATTGACAATTTCAATCTTTTCTCCATCTATCTCCATGATGTTACTTATCTATCCAGTGATGAAGATGTTTGTTTTCTTGATGTTGAGATTTAAATCATATTGAAGGCTGTAGAGTTCTACAGCAAGTGTCCCAAGTTCTCCTCACTTCCAGCAAAGTTTTCTCATCTGCATAATACAGTTGATGAGGAATCTTTCTCTGAGCCTATTGCCACATTCTTCTTCATAGAGTCCTAGAAGATACAGCACTGATACACACCTTTCTTGATTTTAAACCATTCAGTGTTCCTTTACTCTGATCTGTTGTGACAGTCAATAAAAAGTACAACTTTTCATCCTATGGACTTTTATTCCTCCCTGTTTTGGTCTGCCCCCAGTCCTGGAAATAAGCATTTCTTTCTTTCTTTCAAGAAAGTATTTTGATAATTGTTGCAAGAAATACACAAATTTGGGACTATATAATTTTATTTTACTGTCAATAATATAGGAAGCACTGATGGCATTTATCAGGTAATTCAAATCTACCAATCATTCTTTTTAAGAAAGATGGCCAGTTTCCTGCTGAGCAATTTGCAGCTTTGGAAACCTGCTAGATGGACAGCTGTGAGTCACAAGCAACATGATAGCAATGGGTTTCAGGTTTATGTTTCATTAAATAAATTAAAACTTGGAAAATTACAAGTTTTTGAAATTCCTTCATTCAAGATAACACTCTTTCAGTTAGTTTTTCTCCTAAATTGCCACTTTAAGCTTTATGAACTTGATTATATGAACTAACTTAAAAAAAAAAAGATTGGGGGACTTAAAGTATTATCTTTGTATAACAATGTGATGGGAAGAAATCTTCTTTCTAAAATTTCAAATGATAAGTTTTAAGTGGGTCTTTAAAGCATATTATGACAGAAATCACGGAAGCAATAATTAGAATTTGTAACTAATCAGAGGTCATTAGAATTTTCTTTTCAATCTGAATTATATCTTTCTCTGCTACTTTAATATTAATATCTTGGAAATAAAAAACTTTAAAGTCTGAATGCCTGAGAAGAATATTTAATTATATAGTTTGGAAAATTCCATCAAACTCTTTAAAACAGGGTTGTTTGATGTAGTTTCTTTGTTTGTTAGGGTTTTATTTTATTTTATACTGGTTCATTTACAAAGTTTGGATACATTGTTTTTCACACCAGATCTTTTCACCTCCCTCCACCCATCAAATTGTGTGAGCCTATGATTATTGTCAATCCCTTGTGTCCTCAGCACTCTGCTTCCACCCTATCCCTGCCCTTGGGTCCTCATACTCATTCTACAATTATGTTTTTATACAATATTTGTCCTAACTTTACTGAATGAGTTTTTCTTGGCATAATGTTCTCTAGTCCCTCCTGAGTTAGGTAATAATTTACAAAATCATTGCTCTTGCATGCTGTGTATTATTCCACCATGTGAGTGTACCATAATTACACAATCCATTCCATTGCAGTTAGACATTTGGGTTGTTTCCATGTTCTTGATATAGTAAATAACACTTCTACGAACATTGATGTCCAAATCTCTTTTTGTGCCTCAGTTCTCATTCTCTCAGAGTATAAACCACAAAGTGGAATATCTGGGTAATATGGAATTTCTATGTTGAGCCCTTTGAGGAAATGCCAAACTGCCTTCCAAAATGGTTGTACTATTTTGCAATCCCACCAAAAATGTATAAGTGTTCCTATCTCCCCACATCCTCTCCTACATTTACTATTTGATATCCTGTTAAACATTGCCACTGCTCCTTGAGTGAGATGGTATCTCATTGTGGTTTTGATTTGTATCTCTCTTATGGACAGTGACTTTGACCATTTCTTCATGTCTCTGTTGGCCATCTGAATATCTTCCTCTTTGAAAATTATATCCAGGTCTTTTGTACATCTTGTAATTGAATTATTAATCTTTTTTCTTGTGGAGGCCCACATGCAAACATTTGATATGAGACTCTTGTCTAAAATAGTATTGCCAAATGTTTTTTCCAAGTCAGTAGGTTTTCTTTTCACTCTGTTAGGAAAAGGTTTTGATGTTGGCAGGGATTTAATCTTTTTTTTTAAACTGAGATTTTAATGAAAGTTTATACAGATCATGGATTTTCATTCATTCATCATTGCAGATTTTCCTCCCTGCACACCTCTATGCCCCCAGTTCATTTTTCTCTTTGAAAAAAAAAAAATCTTTCATTCTTATACAATCTTTCCCTCCAAACTCCCCACCCCTGGCACCAGTCCACTCCACTATAAAGTTTTCATTCTGGACTCTTGTCATGACAATAATACCTAATTATATATTCCTCCTAAACAGTTCTCTCCCTTTTCTGTTTCAAAGCAATGCAAATTATTTATACCCTCTTTTCTTAGTTTTCCCCCAACCCTGATGTCAGTCCTGCTTTACAACAGGGGCATTATTCAGTATTTGTTGGTTTTTGACTGAGATATTTCACTAGCATAATGTCCACGAGGGTCATACATTTTGTTAATAATTCATGGGCTCCTTGTTTTTCAATCCTGCATAGTATTCCATTCTGTGACTATACCAGAGCTTCTCTATCCATTTGTTTATTTGTGGGCATTTGGGTTGTTATCAACTCTTTGCTTATGTGAACAAAGCCACAATAAAAATGGCTGTGTATATACCAACTTGGGTGACAGTTATGGTTTCATTAGGGTAAATTCCCAGTAGTCGAATAGCTGGGTAATGTGGTATTTCTATTTACAACTTCTTGAGAAAGTGCCATACAGCCTTCCATAGTGGTTGCACCATTTTCACTCCCACAAACAGTGAATAAGAGTTCCAGTTTCTCCACAATCTTGCCAGCCTTTGATGTTTGCTGTTCTATTAAATTTTGCTGTTCTTACTGGGGTGAGATGATATCTCATAGTTGTTTAGATTTTCATCTTTCTTAGAGCTAGGAATTTTGAACATTTATTTATGTGTTTGTGTGTCATCTGAATGTCTTCTTTGGTGAAGTGTCTGTTCATATTCTGTGCCCATTTTGATAATGAGATTTTTATCTTGTTGTGGTGATTAAGTATTTTATAAATTCTAGATATAATTCCCTCATCAGAAATGTCATTAACAAATATTTTTCCCTATCTGTGGCTTTCCTTTTTACCCTGTTGGAGAAGTTTTTCAGCATACATAGGGATTTGATTCTTAGAAGGTTCCATTCATCTATTTTATCCTCTTATGGTTGTAGGTCTTTCAGGATGCCTGGAAGACTGCTTATATTGTGGATTAGGACTTCTAGAGTTCTTCCAAGGTTTTCTCTAATGACATTTATAGTCCTTGGTTTTAATCTTAGGTCTTTGATCCCCTTTTAATTGGTTTCTGTGTATGGAGTGAGGTGTAGATCTTGCTTGAGTTTTCTGCAGATAGTTTTCCAATTTTGCCGGAATCATATGTTAAAAAGGCTGTCGTTTTCCCACTTAACTGATTTTATCTCCTTGTCAAAAATCTGTTGACCATAGGTAGATGGGCTGATTTTTGGATTCTCAGTTCTATTCCATTGATCTATGTGTCTGTCCTTGTACTAGTATCAAGATTTACTGACCACCACGGCAGTGTAGTAGGATTTGAAATCAGAGAGTGAGATATCTCCTATCTTGTTTCTCTTTTTAAGGTGTGCTTTGCTTATTTAGAGCTTTTTTCCATTCCATCTTGTTAAGAATGAAATTGGCATTTGTATTGGGATTGCATTGAACGTATAAATCGCCTTTGGTAGTACTGTCATTTTCAAAATATTTAGTCTTCCTACCCATGAGTAAGGTATATTCTTCTATTTCTCCAGGTCTCTTTTTGTTTCTTTACTACTATTTTGTAATTTTCTTTGAATATATCCTTTAAGCTTCTGGTTAGATTTACTCCCAAGTATTTAATCTTGAGATTAGCTATTGTAAAGAGTATTGTTTTTCTCAGCTCCAGTTCTGCATTTTCTTTGTCACTGTAGAGAAATTAAATTGATTTTTGTATGTTGATCTTGTATCCTGCAACTTTTCTGAATTGGTCAACTATGTCCAGTAGTTATCTTGCTGAGACTTTAGGGCTTTCTAAGTGTACTATCATACCTGTAAATAGAGCTAATTTTATCTCCTCTTTACCAGTTTGGATGCCTCTTATTTCCTTCTCTTGCCTTATTGTTATCACTAAGACTCCTAATACAATATTCAGTAGGAGAGGTGATAGCAGGCATCCTTGCCTAGTTTCTTTTCTCAAAAGGAATGCCTTTAACCTCTCTCCTTTGAAAACAATGTTGGCTCTTGGGTTTGCATATATACTGTTTACTATCTTGAAGAAATCTCCCTCTAATCCTATTTTGCTGAGTGTTTTAAACAGGAAAGGGCATTGCATTTTGTCAAAGACCTTTTCTCTATCAAGTGATAGTATCATGTGTTTCTTGTTCTTTGCGTTGTTAATGTGATGAATTACATTGGCTGTTTGTTGATTTTTTGTGTTGAACCATCCTTGCATACCTTTTATGAATCCAACTTGGTCACGGTGAATTTTTCTTTTTTATATGTATCGCTGAATTCTATTGTCTAGGATTTTATTTAGGATTTCCTTCTCTGACTTCAGTGGTGCATTTAAACCATTTACATTCAGTGTGATCATTAATATGCAAGGTTTTTTGTTATCATTAAAAAAAATTTTTTTTATGTTGTTGCTAGTTACTTTGGTCCATCTGCTTTCTGTGGTCTGTGAAAGAAGGGCATTTTTCAGTGTTTTTTTGCAAAACTGGCTTTGTTTTCTCAAACTTCCTTAGGTTCTATTTTTCTGGGAACATCTTGATCTCTCCTTCATATTTGATGGACAGTTTTGGTGGGTACAGTATCCTTAGTTGTGTTCTTTGAGTATTCCATATATGCCATTCCACTGTCTTATTGCTAACATGATTTCTGCTGAGAAATCTACACTTACTCTTATTTGCTAACCCTTATAGGTTACTCTTTTTTTCCCCCTTCCTGCTTTCAGAATTATCTCCTTATTTTTAGTTCTGGCATATTTGACTGTGATATGCCTGGATGTTTTTCTTTTGGGGTCTATTCTATATGGTGTTTGCTCAGCTTCTTGAATATATATTCTCTCATTCTTCATTATGCCTGGGAAGTTTTCGTCTAATAATTCTTCCACAACTTTTTCAGTTCCTTTACTTACTTCTTCCTGTTCTGGGATTCTGATGATGTGCATGTTATTTGTCTTCATGGTGTCCTACATTATTCTTATGTTTTCATATTTTCCTTCCTTTTTGATTCTGCTTTTTGCTCTAGCAGATTAGTGGTGACAATTCTATCTTCTATTTCACTGGTTCTGTGTTTCATTTCTTCAACTCTGTTCATGTGTCCCTCCTTTATGTTGACAGCATCTGAAACTTTGGACCTCATATTTTGGATCATGGTTTCTTGTTTTTTTTTCCAGAGCTTCTAATGCTTCATTTGTGTTATCTACATTGTTTTCGATATAAGTTCCTCCTGGTTTTTGCTTGCAGTGTCCTGTAATTCTCAATTTTATCTTTCATCCACTGAAAATATTCAATCGTTGTTCTTTTAAAATCCATGTTAGCAAATTTCATCAGACTTTCTGGCTTCACAAAATCCATTGATACTGTGTCACTTTTGGGGGGTGACATTTTGCTTTGTGCTTCTGTAGGGTGTAAGGTTGACTGCTTCTTACATGACATTGTTGTGATAGAGTTTTTCCATGTCTGAGGCCATGGTAGGTTCTTGATCTGAAGTCGCTGTTCTAGAAGATGGTGGGGCAGTTATCCAGCCCGTGTTTCTCTCTGAACTTCTGGCCCAAGGGAAGGTTCAGTTCAGGGCCTTTGAGAGCATGCTCTTGTCGCTGAATAGTCATTGGATGGGTACAAGCTCAGGGCAGACATTCTTGGGGACCTCGCTCAAATTCCAACTTTCTTGCTCTTGCCTATTGGCTCTTGCTTAGCAGGGCTCTAGGTCTGGTGGGGCTTAAGGAAACTCAGTCAAATTCCTGCTTTTTCCTGGCGGGTGGATCCCACAGTGTCTTGGTTCGCAGCTCCTGCCATGGCTGCAGCTCCTGGTGCAGCTCGCTGCTCCTGTGGCTCTCTATTTTTTTAAATAACAGTTCTCACACAAATTCCTACCCTCTACTCATTCTCTGTGCATTGCTCTCTGTGTATCCTCTTCTGTGTATTACTTTATCAAAATTGAAGAAATTTTTCATCCTGAGAAGCCCTGTGCAAGTCTTTTCTAGCTATAGACTTTGAAGCCTGCTTTCGCTTTGCTTCTTATCTTTACTTCCCCTTGGACAGATACAGGAGCTCCATACATTCATATTCATGTGTTTGTTTGCCACCTGAATTTCTTCCTAGGTGAAGTGTCCATTCATATCCTGTGCTCATTTTGTGATTGGGTTGTTTACTTTTTTTCTTGTGACATGCTGGAATGTTCTATAAATTTTAGATATAAATCCTTTGTCAGATATGTTATTACCAAATATTTTTCCCTGTGGGTTTCTATCTTACTCTGTTGGATAAATTGTAGAATTTGTTTTCTTGTTTTGTTTTAAAATTTTATACTGGTTTATTTACAAAGTTTGAATACGTTGTTTTCCACACTGGATCTTTTCCATTTTCTTTACAATCCCTCGCCCCCATCAAATTGTGTGACCCAATGATTAAGACCTACCTTTTCCATCCTCACTTCTGCTTCCCCCCTCCTTCCTCCCTGGGATCCTCATACTAATTCTACAATAATGGTTTAATACAATATTTGTCCTTATGGGGCTAAGTTAGTTTACTCAGCATAATGCTTTCCAGTACCTCACATGTTAGGTAGTAATTTACACGATCATTGCTCTTGCATTCTGCATAATATTCCACTGTGTGAGTGTACCCTAATTTTTCAATCCATTCAATTGTGGTTAAACATATGGGCTATTTCTATGTTCTTGCAATGGTGAATAATAATGCTGCTATTAACATTTGTGTACAAGTCTCTATTTGTGCTTCAGTTCTCATTTTCTCAGGTATATTCCAAACAATGGAATAGCTGCATCATATGAAATCTTTGTTTTAGCTATTTGAGAAAGTGTCAAACAGTCTTCCAGAGTGGTTGTACCATTTCACAATCCCACCAACAATATATGAGTTCTTAACTCACCACATTCTCTCCAATATTTATTACTTGTTGTCCTGCTAAACTTTGCCACTGCCACTGGAGTGAGATGGTATCTCATTTTGGTTTTGACCTGCATCTCTCATATTGCCAGAGATTTGGAGCATTTCTTTATGTGTGTGTTGTCCATTTGAATATCTCCTTCTGTGAAAATTCTTCTGATGTCTTTTTGCCAGTTTGTAATTGTGTTATCAGTCTGTTTCTTGTGGAGGCCCAGTAGTATCCTGTAAACATTTGTTATGAGACTCTTGTCTGAGATGGTAATGCCAAATGTTTGTTCCCAGTTGGTATGTTTTCTTTTCACCCTGTTAGAAAAAATTTTTAATGTGCACAGAGATATAAGTTTTAAAAGGTCCCGTTCATCAATTTTATCCTTTTCAGACTATGCATTTCTAGCTGTATTTGGCAGTCTCTTTATACTGTAGACTAGGCCTTCTAGTTTTGTTCCTAGTTTGTCTCTTATGAACTTTATGGTTTGAGCTTTACTCCCAGGTCTCTGATTCATCTTGAGGTGATTTTTTGTGTGTAGTGTGATATGTGGATCCTGTTTCAGCTTTCTGAAGGTAGCAATCCAGTTTTTCCAGCACCGTTTGCTGAAGAGGCTGTCATTTCCCCATTTAGTAAGTTTTATTTCCTTGTCAAATATCAGTTGACTATAGATAACTGGGTCTATTTCTCGGTTCTCAATTCTGTTCCTTTGTTCTATGCACCAGTCATTGTACCAGTTTTATATTATTTTGGTTACTACCATTATGTATCAAGTGTTGAAGTCAGAGAGTAATGACTATTGGAGAAGTTTTTTGATGTGCATAGGATTTAATTCTTAGACAATCCTGTTTTATTCTTTCATGGTTGTAGGTTTTTCATTGTAATTGGAATTCTGTTTATGCCAGGGGGCTTCTAAGAATATTCATAGGTTTTTTCCTGATGATTTTATATACATTAGAACAATGAATTAATTAAACAGTACACAACATGGGTGAGCCTGAAGGACATTATGTTAAGTGAAATATCTCAGTCACAAGAGGACAAATACTACATAGTACTGCTGTCACAAAATAAGACAGACATGGTGGTGGTGAATAGATAGTGAACAATGCAATAGAACATATGAGGTGAAGAACTGTTTGAAAGGAATATATCATTATTCATAACAATTTGGAACAAGAGGTGCATTGCGTGGTGGGTTGAGAAAGAGAGAGAGGAGGGAAAGAGAAAAGATGTGCAACAATGAGTTAAAAAAATGAGAATTCTCTTTAGGAGCAGAATGATAACACTTCATCTCACATAGATGTGTTTTCAAGAAGTATTTGTCCCTAGAGAAATATACAATCCTTGCTACAGTATATTGACACAGTGGGTGCAATCAAGGTTTTAAGCACTGGGAACATGATAAGGATGAATGAATACTGATCAGTGCTTTGTTCTACAGTGTATAAAGTCTTGGATCAGGTACATCTTAATCTTTAAACGGCATCCTTGCTATTTAGAACTTTTGAGGTATCCTTGACAGTAGGTTTCTCCAAAGCAACTTTTTAAAAAAAATTATTGACTGCTGCTACCATGTCTGATTATGTGGATTCAAGTAAAATGAAATGAAATTGTTGATAATTTAGATATTTTCTTTTTTTATAATGATTTTGCTTATTGGTTCAGTGGTGAGGATTTTTGTCTTCTTGATGCTGAGATATAATTCATATTGAAGGGGGTCGTCTCTGATCATCTGCAGCAAATGTTTCAAGTCCTTTTCATTGCCAGCAAGTGTGGTATTATATTGTGGTTGTATAACGTAACTTGTTGCTGAGCCTTTTTCCAATCCTGATGCCCTATTTTTCTTCATAGAGTCCAGATTCTCAAATGATTCATCAGCATCAAAGTTAAATGTTTACAGAGAAAGGATATAACCCTCTCACACACATTCCCTGATTTTAAGTTATGCAGTGTTCTCTTGGTTTGTTCACACACAGCTTCTTTTTTCATGTATAGTTTTCTCATGAACACAGTAAAGTGTTCTGGGATTCTCATTATTATTAATGTTATTCATAAATTTGTTATGACTTATACAGTTAAGCACTTTTGCACAGTCACTAAAAGACAAACATCTTTCTTGTATGCTCTGCTTTCAGCCAAGTTACATGTGTCATCTGCAATGATATCCCTTGTGTCATGGTCTCTTCAGATTCTAGTTTGGATTTTTGTCATTTTCCTGTCTATGTATTTATTGTTCTTTTTTCAGTCTCAAACCTGTGTCAGAAACACTGAGCTCCACACACAGCCAAGGTCTGGGTTTTTAACTTTAGCTTCATAAATCAGTGTCAGGAACCCCACTGATTTGCATTAAACAGGATCTGAGACCTCCCTATGGTCTTCTTAATCAGGTAATGCCCATTCTCTTATATTCCTTCCACTTCCTTAACATCAGGCTTTCAGTCTCAAACATGCGTTGAACCCTCAGGCCTCAGCCCTGGGCCCAAATAGACACCACCAAATAAACATCTCTCTAGAAGAGATCTATGCAACCTATCCAGACATTAGAAATTATCACATTGTCTCAGCAGTGTAAACAGAGACATTAAGTTACAAAACTTAGCAGAAGCTCTGTGGCAATGATCTTTCCTGAGTACTGCCTCAAGCAAAAATCTTTCCCTGAAGTTAGTTCGTGGGATTTGGACTGACATCCTCCTAAACAAGAGACAGACAACAGCATGAGAAACTAGTAGCAGTGTGTGGTGCAAGACATCATAGAAGTGACTTGTGGTCTAAGCTATTATACTAAGAGGTGGCTGGGAAAGGGAGGGTTTGACCATGTAGCCAGAAGTTCAAGGAATGGTGATGTAACAGGAAAAGAGAAGAGACAAGGCACACATACTTGGGTGGGGCAGGGAGAGTGAATATATTACTTATTTTGGTAAAGGAAGTGTCTTTCATCTGGTTGATAAAATCTACTATATTTAAATAATGTTCATTACAATTTTAATTGTGTGTGATAGTAATGATATTGTTCAATAATTTCCACATTCTGTTAAATTAATTTTTTTGAGAATGAAAACAAATATGTGTTTCTTCTGGTCAGTTGGCCAGGTAGCTCTGTCTTCCAAATGTTTTGGCAGACTCAGAGCATGCATCTATTTGTTAAAACCTATCAACTGGTATTCTATAAATTCCCAGGATCGTATTATTTTTACTAATACCAGCAGTGCAGCTTGAACCTACTCATTACTGTTGATTCTTGACTACATGCTATTTTCTGAAATGTTTCTGTATCAATCAGTTTTTCTGTTTTATTTTGTTTGGTCACAGTGACTCTGTGTATTTATTCCATCATCTTTAGATGCTTCCTGAGTCATGCAAGACTTTTTCTTATAGACTCTTTCAGTTTTGCAACTGGAGGCTTGAATTTATTCTTCATTGCTTTCAACAATAAGAGATGCTGATTCTGTTCTTTTCATTTAGTTTTCTAACTTTTGCTCTTTGCACGTTTCTTTATACTATTTTGTTTTTTCTTCTCAAACTGTCCTTTGAAATCATCTGTTAATAATCTTTTGTTCCTTTTGTTTCAGCCTCTCCGAATTCTGGTACACAGTTCACAGTTCCTTCTGAAATTCATTTTGTTGTTTTTTTCCCCCTCCTTTTGTAATTTTTTGCACTTACGATATTTATTTTACATTCACTTTTTATTTCTGCACCCACCCTTGATAAAACAAAAATTGATGATCTTGAGTTGTGATGTTGGAGAAGCACACTAATATCCCATATGCTGCTAAAAAACATTTGCTCAGTTATGTCTTGGAGAAAGTGTAGCCAGCGAACTTCTTGGAGGCAAAGATGGTGAAACTTCGTATCACGTATTTTGGGTATGTTACTAGCAAAGGCTATTCCTTAGAAAGGGATATCATGCTTGGAAAGGTGGAAAGCCAGATACAGAGAGAGAGGTCCTCTACTAGATGGTTTGACAGAGTGAGTACAGCAATGGGCTTAAGTGTGTCAGAGATGATGAGGATGGCATGAGAGAGAATATGGTTCAGATCCCTTGTTCATAGTGTCTCTATGAGTCATATTTGTCTTAATGGTGTCTAACAATAACCACTCTTGATTAAAATAAAGCTTTATTACAGTAGGCTTATTTGTTTTCATGTTGTGCATTAAATGAGTGAATAACAGAATTAATAAAGGAAAATATGCCCATTGTCTAATATCACAGCTGCTTAGCTGAAGTTTCTATTTAAAATGAAGTCTGCTAATTCTTACTTTTGATCTCTTTCCTTTGCAATTTTCTGACACATTATTTGTGAGGGATAATTGGATTTCTCATAGATAGGCCATAATGTACAGTTTTATTTCAATGACAGCTCATATACTGACTAAATATAAACTATTTCTTTAATACATATATGAATGTTTTTTATTTTCTAATTTGTCTTATAGTTTATCAAAGTATGGCTTGTTTTAGGATATTGAATAGTTTTTAAGGCTAAAACTGTGTTCATGTACATTTCTTCCTTTTGAGATGCCATTAACTCAAAACTCAAACTCACATTTATTTTCATTGAGTTGAAATAAACTCATATGTAACCCAACAAGTTTTCAGAGGCTATAAATTGTAGGGAAGGAGACTGAATATCTTTATGCCCACACAACAGCTGGTGGATTCAAATCACGTGTCTCTGGATTGACAGCAGAAGTCCTCATCCAAAAAGCTGCTAGAGCTAATGAAACTAAAGGGAAAATTTTTTTAACCAGCATTTAAACTTATACAGATGAAAAAAGGTAGGAGAAAATTTATTAGCAGATAATTTATCTCAATGAATGTATTGCAAATAAAAATCAGATGTGTGGTGGATTCTAATGAATTGGAGTAAATGAAGTTTCTAATATAAATATTAATAGACTATATTGCAATGGAATAGGGTGACAGACTAAAAGATAGCAAGATAAGTGAATGCCAAGACTGAAATTGAGGCCCTCAGTGATGACATTAATTGACTCTTTTCTAAGGTCAAAATGGGAATATTTAACAAAAGTACGATAGAAACATTACTCAATTAAAATGAATGCTCAAAATACATACTAAAACCTGACTGTTAGTTTACATTGACTAATTATAACTCCTTGACACATGCAACTATAACAGTTTACTTCACTCTTACTCAAGCACAAAATATCACTGTTTTACCTGGGCAAAATGAAAGCAAAAGGTAAAAGATAAAAAGAAAACAAAATAAAACTGAAAAATGCATGCACTAAAGACATGTGCAAACTAAAACCAACAGAGACTTCCCATAGAAGTGGTATAATTTCTGTGGTAATAGCTAGGGCATATAATATTATTTTCATTTCCTTAAGAGGGATCATTAATGTGTTTAAGATGTACACTAAAACAGAGCTAAGGATGTATCATTTAAAAAGTTTCAATTTAATGCCAAAAAACATTATAATTTGAAGAAATTTATAAATATTAATGCACCCGATACTATCAGAGCTGCCTGCCCTTAGAAGACATAGGGATATTTCTGACAATAGAAAATAATATTTTAAAAAATCTAGTTAAGAACTTTGAAACAATTAAAATAACATTATATTCCCAACATATGGAATCACTATCAGTTGGATGATGTAAGAAGCATCAAAAGAAGATGGAAAGAATATACACAGTTTCTGTAATAAAAAAGAATTGGTTGACACACAATCATTTCAGGAAGTTGTATACGATCAAGAACAATGGTATTGACAAAGAAGTGTAAGTTGCAATGAAGGCATTAGCAAAAACTCTTCAAAGTTACATGAATTTATGGATTGCCAAGTGAAATGATTTAACAGATTATTTTAGTACTAAAGGTTTGTACTGGGCTTTTGAGTCAAGTATGACTTGTAGCTACCCTATGAACAATGGATCTAAACTCTGTCCTATCCTGGGCCATCCTCACAGTCCTGACACACTTGAACCCATTGATACACTGTGTCAATCAATCTTTCCATCCACCTTTCCAAGCGATATGGATATGTCTTTCTCCAAGAAATAGCCTCTCCTAGAAAAATATAACCTGCCCCAAATATGTGAAACAAAGCTTTGTCATCTTTGCCTCCAAGAAACATTCTGGCTGCACTTCTCCAAGACACATCTGTTTTTGGCAGGATGTGAGATATTCTATACTCTTAGCCAACACCACAGCTCAAAAGAATCAGGTGCACCTTAATCTTCAAAGTAACATTATTATTTCTAAATAATTTGGAGAGGTCCCTGAACACAGACTTTCCCAATGCAATAAATCTCCCAATTTCCTAATTGTCGGCAATAAAGGAACTGATTATGGATTCAAGTAAGATGAAATTTTGACAACTTCAATCTTGTCTTCATTTATTATGATGTTGCTTATTGATCTGAGGGTGAGGAATTTTGTTTTCTTGACATTGAAGTGTAATCTGTTTTGAAAGTTGTAGTCATTGATCTTAAGTAGCAATTGCTTGAAATCCTCCTCATTTTCAACAAACAAGGTTGTGTCATCTACAAAGTGAAGGATGTTGGTAAGTCAGTTTCACATCTTGATGCCATATTCTCCTTCATACAG
>NW_006399831.1:14725850-14732664 GCF_000299155.1 Elephantulus edwardii
ATCTTTTAATTTCCTGGCTGTTGGTGCCAAGAATGTTGATTATGAAGCCAAGCAAACTAAAGGTGTTAACAATCTCAATCTCTTCATCATCTATCATGATGCTTGAGAAGATAAATATAAGTTATTGTGGAATATATAGAGAGCTGGATTTGGAGAGGAAAAAAGGAAGAACTCTCTCGTTGTGTCTCGAATTGAAAGAACTGAAAAATATATTGAAGTTGAGTTGCAATACTGAGAGATGCTATGGACAAAATATTGAAAAATATTAAAAAAATGGAAGGACTATTTCCATGTTCTTGTGATGGTGAAGAATGCTGCTATGTGAGAAATTATGGTACATTCACACAATGGAATATTATGCAACATACAGGAAGAACGATTTTGTAAATCACTACCTAACTTGGGAGGGATTCGAGAGCATTGTACTAAGTAAACTTATTCAGTGCCATAAGGACAAATACTGTATAAGACCTTCATTTTAGAAATAGATAACCAGTAAGACGTCCGTAAGGATCCAAGGGGGGGTTGTGGGAGCACAGGGGTGAGGATGGGCGGGGGACATAATCATACGTCACACAGGGGTGAGGATGGGGGGGGCATAATCATAGAACCGCACAATTTGATGGGTGACAAAAGGGGTGGATTAAGGAAATGAGAAAGATCAGGTGTAAAAACAATGTAGATGAACTTTGTGGTTAAACCAATATACAAGAAACTATAATTTATAAAAAGACAACAACAACAACAAAAGATGGAAGGAATACACAGTTACTGTAACCCCCCCAAAATTAGCAAACATCAACCTATTTCAGGAAATATATGATTAAAATTCAACAGTAATAAAGGAACAATTTCAAGCTACACTGAAGGCATTGGCAAAAAATAAGGTCCTTGGAATTGAAGAGATACCGATTAACATGCTTAAACAAACAGATATAGCCAAAGATAAGCTCATCAGTCTATGTCAAAAAAATTAGGAGAATAGCTACCTGGCTGACTAACTGGAAAAAATCCATATTTATTCCCATTCCAAAAAAGGTGATTCAATTGAATGTGCAAATTAGTGAACATCATCATTAATATATATGCAAGCAAATGTTGCTGAAGATTATTTCAAAACAGCTAGAACAGTATTGTGACAGAGAACTGCCAGACATTTAAGCTGGATTTAGAATTTCATGGCATCAGGAATATCACTGCTGATGTCAGATGGAATATTATTGCTGTTGCAACTCAAACTTCTACCATTGATATTATACACCAGGAGCTTCACCCAAGTGACTCTAGATGTGGTCGGTAAATATGTTTAATTTTTACTAGTAAGAGCCATTCACTTAACAGTCTTTTGTTTCAAGCCTCATGTCCAATAGTCAAATAATGGCTGGCCCACAAAAAAAAAATAGAGATTTGTCTTTTGTCTTTCCACCAGAAAAGAATATTAAATAACTAAACTTGCTAAGATTACATCTTTAACTACTAAAAAAGAAAGCCTGGTCTCTCAAAACAAAACAAATGATAAAGACGCTCTTGCCCTATGCTTTAGCCTACCTCTTTTAATATTCTATATACTAATCTTTAATAGTCAACTCTCTGCAGTAGAAGTCTCCTACATTATTGCTATCTTTTTCAGTAAATAACCATAAATAAGTTCTTTAATGTCAAAATTACTTAAAAATCAAACCTTTCAAATCAGCCAACTCTTAATTCTTAAAGCTCTTAGTCATAAATTTGAAATTAAGTCTAATAGTTTTTCCTCTTTATATGGCCAGTCGTAATTTTCCTGCTACTACTTTTTAAACCCTGGCTTATTTAATCCAATGAATTTTGTGTCTTCCAGGCTCCAAATGTTATACATTAAGCAGATGGCTCTACAAGGACATCATCTTATTCAACCTTGTCTCCTAACCCTACTCCTATCAACCCCTAGGTGTAGTAGCCAAAACATTTAGGATCGACAGAAGTAGGGCTATGGAGAAATTCAAAGACCCTGTAGGCAGGACAATGCTCAATTTCAGTATGCAGCAGCTAGTCATTGTTGAAAACTCTAAAAGATTTTAGGGCCTTGATCTCTCCAGGAGGAATGTTAGGATTAGAACCAAGAAGGAAAAGTTTATGCTTGAAAAATTAAACTATCCCCAACCCTCACCTCCTTGTACCCCCAATATGTTTTTCCCAATAAAAAAATACTAAAAAAAAAGGAAAATTAAACTATCAAGGCTAGGAAGCTAATATTAACATGCTTAGAATTGGCGCTTTGGTGTTTGACCATGTCAGAAGTAGTGGATACTTAGGGCCTATGAATGTCATCAGAGAACAGGGACCATAATAAGAACCACCATTAAACTTGCACCTCTCCATGGTATCTTTTTATTGTCCCAGGGTTCTACCTCAAGCCTTGCCCAAAGAAGTAGAGACTCACCTTACTAGCACATTGCCTTTCTCTTCCTTATTTCCTTTCAGGGAGGGTTATTTGCCCCTTTGGGGATGTAATTTTCTAATAAACCTATGTTTACTATTTGGTCCTGAAGAAAAAAAAATCTCAGTGCTTTAAATCACATTCTTGAGAGTGGGGACTCAACCCATTCCTTTTGTTATGGTGCTTTCAAGATACACATTCTGCCCTAATCTAGTCCAATAACACAACAAACAACTCACTTCCAAAAAAAGATATACAGGTGTGTTCAAGATTCTACCCCAACCCACCTCATCAACACAAAAAACAAATCCTTCTTAAAAGAAGTCTAAACACAGACAAAGAAGCTAGAATTTACAATACATAACAAAATGGAAAGCTGTGGCTATCTATCTATCTATCTATCTATCTATCTATCTATCATCTCTCTCAAAAGAAATATCTGACTTGCATTTGAAATATATCCTCAAAATAGAATTGAAAAAAATATAATGCTGAACATTTGAAGGATAAGAAATAAAACCACTGCTGCATTTTCAACAACATAATCCATTTCTGTTTACCGGTATTTTTGCTGATGCTTGTGCTTATGATTACATAAAAAGTTTCTCCTCTAAGGCAAGGAAGCATTAATGAAATTATTGTATAACACTCTTTGAAAAATGACAGAAACCCACACTTGGTTTCCATAATGAAATCTATATTTGCTTGGTCATGGTCCAAATTGGTTTTGAAAAGTATATATTTAATTGAGGTAGATGAAGTGATCCAAAACTTAAAAAGGATGAAAAAGAAAGAAAATTTTAAAACTATAAAGGTTTCCAATTCAAGATGAGTAACTGTTGATTACTCAGGTCCAAAAATTAATGGTGATTAATGTTATGACTCAAGAAATCTTGCCAGGATATAAAGATATTTGCATGTAAGCGTAGGATCATAGGGAAGATAGGTTCCTACTTAGAAATGTGCAATTTCCAGTCAGTATCCATATCCCTTAAACTAATCATACATTCTTGTGAGATTTTTTTTTTTTTAAATAAGCTTTTTTTTTTTTTTTGCATTACAGCTTTGCCAATCACCGAAGTGCAGCCCGAGACTTAATTTCATTCTTTTCGAATATTATTTAAGTCCCTTTGTTGTTGTGAGGTTTTAAGGAGCTGAGTACAACTTAGTGACCGTATAAACAGCAGATCTGAACCCTGTCCTACCTTGTGCCATCCTTATCATCTCTGACACACTTGAGCTCATTGCTACAGTCACTGTCAGTTTATCTCATTGAGAGTCTTTAAGCATTTTCCTAGATTTGCTCTTCACAGTAGTTACGGTTGTAGGCTGTACACTGAGTGTTAGTAAGGTTGGGTGCATTTTAACTCTACAAGAGATGGACGCTTCTTTGCCAGCAACATCAGAAGATACAGACTTTCAAAGAGTGGTAGCCAACTTCTTTTCTATTGTCTAGGTAAAAATGTGTTTTAAAAAACCTATATTCCCTTTGATTTATCTAGAATTTATTCTATTTTTCAGTTTGGAGAGGCTTTAAAGCAGCGACACAAAAACCAACCAACCAACCAACCAACCAAAGCTCAAACCTATTGCTGTTGAATGAATGACTAATTAGACTCAGACAACTTCATTACAGGGTAGAACTTCTCCGCAGTGTTTCTTGGATGTTATCTTTAAGGAAACAAGGCCCCAGACCTTTTTTCTATGGGATCTTTTAATTAGTAATTGGGGAGAAAACATAAGTGCTTGATTTAAAAAAAAGAATAGCAACACTGAAACAAATAAATTGAAAGAAAAAAAGAACTTCCAAAACTTACTGAAATATAGCAGGATATAGTATAAAAAGAAGAACTATCACCTATCACTTTTTATAAAGGTTTACTACTGTTACCAGGAGGGACCAGTCTTTGGAGAGGGACATCATGCCTGAAAGTGTGGTGGGACAGCTAAGGCAAGGAAAAACCTGGATGACATGGATTGATTCAGTGACAGGGTGTTGGAGACAATGAATTTGGCTCAAGACAGAGCAGAGTTCCAAGCTGTTGTACACAGGGCTGCTAAGAGTCACAGGTGACTTGATGGCACATAACAACAACAAAAACTGCATTTATTTATTTAATATTTTTTAAGTAAGGGAGACCAGTTATAAAGATGAACTCAAGAGATCAGCTAAGATCCAGATGAATAATCAGGAAAAGCACTAAAATACTTTTTTAATTGGAAACAATTAAGCTTTACTGTTAATATTAATGCTCACCACCATCAGCTATATCAGTTTAGTATTTGAAGGGCTAATGAACATTTTGCTAATAGAAACACTTTCTAGATTTCTCAACCCAGTAGCAAGATATCAGTATTTAGTGTAAGGAGAAACAAATTTACAAAATGGGATGCTATAAAACTTAAAATAAGTATTGGAAATGGAAGTAACAACATTAATTTCCTTGGCATAAATTTCTGCTTTCTCATCCTTAAGTTTTCTTTTGGCATGAAGATAGCAATAACACTAAGACCTCCTCTGGAATAAAAACTGAAGATAGATTATTTCGCTTTTAAAAATTTCATTATAAAGAACTAAGTAAAGAATAGATGAAAATGTATTTTATTTTTGAAGCCAAGTAGTTTAAATTTCAGACAATTGGTTTGTAGCCTCTTTGGTAAAAATGAAATGAATAATAAGATTAAACTCAGTTGATGGTTTTGAACAAGAAATAGAAAGTATATTTTTATATTATGTAGTTTTATGTAAAATATTGTTGTTGTTATGTGCCGTTGAGTCACTTGTGACTCATAGCGACTCTGTGTACAACAGCACTGAAGCCTGCCCCCTTCTGAGCCAGTCTCACCGACTCCAACATACCTACTCCCATTTCCCCAGATATTGTATCAATCCATTTCATCTGGGGTCTTCCTTTCCTGCTTCAAAGCATGATGTTCTTCTTCAAGGAGCAGCTTCTCCTGTTCACATTCCCAAAGTATGTGAGATGGAGTTTCTAATCCTAGCCTCAAAGAGAAACTTGGTTTCACCCTCTCCAAGACAGACTTATTTGTTTTTTTGGCCGTCCATGGTATGTTCAACATTCTTCTCCAGCACCACAACTCAGAGGGATAAATTATTCTGTCATTCTTAGTCATTGTACAGCTTTCTGATGCAAAGTAAGTAACTGCAAAGACCATGGCCTGAATCAGGCACACCTTAGCCTCTAGACTGACATTGTTGCTTCTCAGTACTCTGGAGAGGTCCCTGACAGCAGATTTTCCCAGTGCAAGTCGTCTTTAGATTTCATGACTCCAGGTACCAACAATGTTGATTGTGGAGATAAGCAAGCTGAAATTGTTAACAACCTCAATCTCTTCTCCACTTATCATAGTGCTACTAATTGATGCAGTAGTGAGAATCTTTGTCTTCATGACATTGAGCTTCAATCCTTATTGAAGACTATAATCTTTAATCTTCTGTAGCAAGTATTTTAGGTCCTCTTAGGTTTCAGCAAGCAAGGTGGTGTTATCTTCATAACATTCGTTGTTAATGAGTCTTCCTCCAATCCTGATACCACATTGCTTCTCATAAAGTCCAGCTTCCTGAATTATCTGTTCTCCATGTAGATTAAAAAGGTAGGAAGACAGGACATATCCCTAATGCACTCCTTTCCTGATTTTAATCCATGGAGTGTTTCCTTACTCTTTTCTGAGTGTTCCTGGTGCAAGTAGAGATTTCACATAAATACAATCAAGTGTTCTGGGATTCCCATTCTCCTCAAGGTTAGCCACAATTTGTTGTGATCCACATAGTCAAATGCATTTGCATAGTCAAGGAAAGACAGACATTCTTCTGGTAAGCTTTGCTTTCTACCAAGATCCATCAGACATTGGCGATAATGTCTCTAGTGTCATGACTTCTTCTCAATCATGTTTGTATTTCTGGTTGTTATCTGTCCCTATATCATTCCAGTCACTTTTGGATAATCTTCAGCTTGTGAAATGGGTAATACTATTTGATAATTTCTGCACTTTGTCGGGTCACCTTTTTTTTTTTTATTTAGATAGGAATAAATATGGATGTTTTCCAGTCAGTTAGCCAGGCAGTTGTCCTCCAGATTTCTTGACACAACCTGGTGAGCAACATTAGAGCAGCGTCTGGTCATTCAAATTTTTGTTCTTATGTGCTATCGACTTGCTTGCTATGTACCAGAGCCCTAAACACCATTCTATCCTGTGTCAACCTCGCCGTCTCAAACACATTCATTCCCACCACTCTACTCACAGAATCAATCCGTCTCATCGAGGGTCTTCCTCTCCTGCGCCGTCTCTCCACTCTCCCAAACGTGATGTCCCTCTTCAAAGGACCAGCCCCTCCTTGCAACGTGACCAAAGTATGTTAGATGATGCTTCAGAATC
>NW_006399831.1:14733400-14751932 GCF_000299155.1 Elephantulus edwardii
CACAGCTTGTTGTGATCCACACAGTCAAAAGCCTTTGCACAGTCAATGAAGCACAGATAGACATTCTTCTGGTATTCTCTGCTTTTATTCAAATATATCAATTAATATTCCATCAATTCCTGAGGCTTTACTTTTAGCCAAGACCTTTAGTAGCAACCTAAACCTCCTCCTTTCTCCTTCATCACCATTGCCTCTTGAAATTTCATGAATTTTTTTTTTGTCTTGCAATTCTTTTTTCTTAGGTAACTCTGTATATTCCTTCCCTCTTCTTTTACTGTTTCCTGGATCACTCAGTATTCTGTCCATAGCATTCTTAAGTGTTGCAAATAGAGGCTTGAATTTGTTATTTAGTTCCTTGAGCTTAAGAAATGCTGAGTAAGTTTGGCCCTTTTGATTTTTTGACTCCAGCTCCTTGCACATTTCATTATAATACTTGTTTTTGTCTTCCCAAGCTGCCCTTTGAAATTTTCTTTTCAGCTCCTTGACTTCTTGGTTTCTTCCCCTTACTTTGGCTTCTTGGTGCTCTAGCGTAATATTTACAGTCTCCTCTGACATCAGTGTTTGTCTTTTCTTCTTTCTCCAGCTTGAAATGATCTTTTTCATTCTTCATGGATGATATTCTAGATATCTTCCCACAGCCCTTTTGATGATCTTCATTCATTAGTGTTCAAGGCCTTAAACATGTTATTAAGTTGGTTTTTAAATTCTGGGTGTATAGACTCAAGATGAAATTTTGACTCTTATGGATATGGTTTGACCTTATTTAGCTTTAATTTGAACTAGCATATAAGTAGTTGATGGTCTGTTCACAATGTACATGATCTATTTTTTACTGCTGATATTTAACTTCTCCTATGATTCATTTTTTAGATGTAATATATCTGATTCCTGTTCATACCATTAAGTGCAATTCATGTGTATAGCCTGTGTTCGTTTTTTATAAAAGGTATTTTTAATGAATAAATCACTGACTATGCAGAATTCAATCATTCTATCCCTAACCCCATTCTATCACCGAATCCATGTTTCCAACTACTGATCCTTCTTCCTGGTTCCCAACTTTTGAAATAGATCTAAAAAATATTACTAAAGATATTCTGTCTTTTAAAAATGGCTTTAAAATATATATGTACATACACATTTTTTTTTACTTGCTCACTGGTGGTGTTGGGCAGTTATAGAAAAAAAATATAGGTTTTGAAGTTGAAACTATCAGAGTTTGACTCCTGCTATAAACATTTTAACTAAAGGAACCAATCAATTTATTTAATGTGTTTTCTAGTTACATACTTCTGGGGGGGAATCTCACAATTTTCAAGTGTTTTAAAACAAATGCTATTTTATTATATCACACAATCCTGTGAATCAGTATATTGATTGGGAACAACAAGTGATTCCTCTCTTCCTTGTGATGTTAATTGTCATTTGATGCTATTCAGGTGACAGAGGAGCTCTTATGGAGAGGTCAAGATTTCTTATCTTGCATCATTAAAAATGACTGGGAGCCTGGGCTTTGCTGGGGTGCAGGGTCAAGGACCAATGCCTCATATCTCTAATATCACAGTCTCAGAGAGTGGAACTCCTTACAGAGTTCCCTCAAAATGAGTATCCCAAGACACTAAGGCAGGGATTTATAGGCCAAGGCTGCATAGTCTTGGAAATTATAGAACACCCATTAAAGTGTCACATTCTTTTTATATAGGAAGATACAAAGTCCAGTCAAAAGTCAAGAAAAAAGAGGATTAGAAACCTTCTTTAAAAAATTTAACAATAGTAATGCAACCTGAATCTTGAGTTTCTCCATTTTTAGAATCTATCCCCATAGGTTTGATGTAAAACGACAGTGGAATTATGTCTATAAAATGGTTTGTATACAGTCTTACCAAAGAAAGATTTTTGCCTCCCCTTTTCATTTTTTATTTATTTGGATATCATATTTCTAGTGTCAATTAAACCAATAACACTTGGGAAACACTGAAGTAAACATAACTACTACATGGGCGCTCTTAACAGCAGGAATGTCAATTTAGATACTAGGGAAGAGCTGGAGTTGAAATCAGGTAGGGTATTTAACTAATTGCAGGTCAATTTATCATGAGCCTGGTTATATATCTTCCAGTCAACAACACATTAGAAAGAAAACAAAACAGTTGGGTTGCTAAAAGGCAGTATTCTTGAAGAAGATAGAAAGAAGCCAAGGAGAAAAAAGATACAAAAGGTAATTTGACAAGACCATTGTGGGGCTTTTGAATGTATCAGTAGAAAGGTGTAAGAATCCCAGTATTATAGTTTCATGCCCTAAGTTACCATTTACTCTTCTTAATGAGGCTAGTAACACAGAGATAAATCATGTCTTTATAAGAGAATATCTATTTTAAAAAGATTTCCAGTAAAATTGAATAGTAAAAAGTGTTTTCCATATAAAGTAGTAAATTTAAAATTTCTTGTATGTTTCTTGTTTATGTACTTTTTAAACGGAGCTACAAAACTGATGTTTTATAATTATTCTTTAACAGGGTATGGGAAATAAATAACATTTCTTTTGCTGCACTGGATGTGCTCACCAGGTTGTGCCAAGAAATCTGGAGGACAACTACCTGGCCAACTGACTGAAAGAGAGCCATATTTATTCCAATTCCAAAAAAACGGTGACCCGCAGAGTGTGGATATCATAGAACAATATCATCAACATAACACGTAAGCAAAATCTTGATGAAGATTATCTAAATATGATTAGAACAGTGCATCTACAAAGAACTGTCAGAAATACAAACTGGCTTTAGAAGAAGTCATGACACTAGAGACATTATTGCCAGTGTCAGATGGATTTTGGAAGAAAGCAAAGTGTACCAGAGGAATGTCTATTTGTGTTTCATTATGATTGTGTGGATCATGACAAAGCATCCCAGGACACTTTATTGTATTTATGCAAAACCTCTACTTGGACCAGGAACCGTTCTCAGAAAAGAGTAAGGAAGCACTCCATGGATCAAAATCAGGAAAGGAATGCATCAGGGATATGTTCTGTCTTCCTACCTTTTTTAATCTATATGCAGAATAGATCGTTTAGGAAGCTGGGCTTTATGAAGAACAACGTAGCATCTGGATTGGAGGAAGACTCATCAACAACCTACATTAAGCAGATGATACAACCTTGCTTGCTGAAGCTAAGGAGGATCTAAAATGCTTTTTGCAGAAGGCCGAGGACTATAGTTGTCAATGTGGATTGAAGCTCAGAATCATGAAGACAAAGATTCTCACTACTGTGCCAATTAGTAGCACCATGATGGATGGAGAAGAGATTGAAGTTCTTAACAATTACAGCTTGCTCAGCTCCACAATCAAAACTCTTGGTAGTAGCAATTGAAATAAAAATATAAATTGCACTGGGAAAATCAGCTGTCAGGAAACTTTCCAGAGTACTGAGAAGCAACAATGTCAATCTAGAGACTAAGGTGAGCTGATCCAGGTCATGGTCTTTGCAATTACTTACTATGCATCAGAGAGCAGGACAATTCCTAAGAATGACAGGAAAAGAATTACTGCTTTTGATTTGTGGTGTTAGAGAAGAGTCTTGAACAAACCGTGAACTTCCAAGGAAACAAATAGGCCTGGCTTGGAGATGGTGAAACCAAGTTTCTTTTTGGAGCCTAGTATTTTGAAATTCCATCTCATATACTTTGAAAACGTGGCCAGGAAGAACTGGTCCTTGGAGAAGGACATCATGCTAAGAAGAGTGGAGGGACATCACAGGAGAGGAAGACTCTAGACTAGATTAATTGATACAATAACTGGGGCAATATAAGTAAATGTGTCAGAGTCAACGAGACTGACACAGGACAGGGTAGGTTCAAGAGCCATTGTACATGGTGTCACTATAAGTTGAGAAGACTTGAAGGTACATGACAACAACAACCACAGTTAATAAGTATTCTTTGCTGTGGAAACTACACATACAACAATATGTTGTTGTGTGGCATTGAGTTGGAACCAACCCATAGTTGACATTCCAGTGGGTTTTTCAGGGGCAGTTAATTGCATGAGAGGAGATTGCCCATTCTTGTCCCACAAAGCAGCTGGTGGATTTGAACTGCATGCCTTTGGGGTTGCAGTGCACTTTTTTACCACTGGTGGCCTAGTGGCAAGAAGCTGCACTGAAATCCCGAAGGCACACAGTTCAAATCCAGACTTCATGGTAGAAGAATGGGCACAAGCTCCTCTTGTGCAATCAACTATCTCTGAAAACCTACAGGAGGGTTAGCTATTAGGTGATTCCTACTCAGTAATGCACAAAAACAACAATAGATAATACATCTTTGGTAATGTATTTGTTATCTTGTAAATTTTGGTAATGTATTTGTTATCTTGTAAATTTGTTTTCTTGTAAATTTTTGTGAAAAGTTCAAAATGACAAATATTCCTTTTCCCAATATTCTTAGCAATAAGGAATGAATATATGGCCAAAATTAAGCCATACATTTCATAATTGCTTCAGGGTGTGTGTGCGGGAACCCTCAGATTTAGGGTAATCCTCCATACCTATTCAGTCTGAACACTGAGCAAATAATTCAAGAAGCTGAACTATATGAAGAAGAATGTGGTAACAGGATTAGGGGAAGACTCACTAAAATACAGATTACATATTATATATCATAATAATATATCTCTTTTACAAAAAGTGAGAAACTTAATTCACAGAAGAAGATTAAAGACAACAGCCTTCAAAATGGTTTACATCTCAAATTCAAGATAGATAGAAATCAAGATAGATAGAGATTGCACTTAAGTTGTCAATGATTTTATCTTACTAGGATTCAAAATTATGTATCATGGACAGCTAAAAGAACAAACAAATCTTTTTTGGAAGATGTGTAATCAAGGTACTCCTTGAGATAAGAATGGTGAAACTTCATCTATATACTTTGGGCATATTGTCAAGAGGTGCTTAGAAAAAGATACTAGGCTGGAAAATGTAGTCAAAGAGGAATACTCTGAAAGAAATGGAACAACACTGTGACTGCCACAGTGGATTTGAGCATGGGAGTGATTGTGAGAATTATGCAGGATAGTGCAAATTCCAAAGATGGCACCTGACAATGATAATAACAAATGATGTAAAGAATTAAAGTGAAAGAAAATGCTTGCTGTAGACTGTTGGTCACAGATGTAGCAACAAAAGTGGGATAAAAGTAGTCTCCAACAATGTGGGTCAGCATAGTAGTACAAATTCTAGTTCATAACAGCCTTCCTTTATTGTTTTATTCTAGTTCAGATGTTTTTTACATTCTTTGTATCTTTCTTAAATATTAGGCTAGCATTTTCCTTACAATTCTGTAGATTACTCAATGTCCTTTCAATACAGAACTGCCTACTTAAATCAGCCAGATTGGAAGCATGATGTTTAAAAACATTCCTGAACAGTCCAGGTTAATTATTTTAAATATCCAGAGGTGGGATAAAAGTGTTGATATTTTTCAAATAAGAAACAAAAACACAGGCTATAGACATGGTTTTCAACTGATTGTATGCATAGGAATCAGATTGACTACATCTGTGAAAAGAATCACTGGAGAAGTTCAATATCAGCTGTGAAAACTAGGTCAGGTGCTGATTGTGGTCACCAACCACTCAAGCTCAAGCTGAAACTAAGGAAAATTAAATCGTGTCCACAAGAACCAAAATTTGACCTTAAGTCTATCCCATCTGAATTTCAAAACCATCTCAGGAACAGGTTCGAGGCCTTGGACATTAATGAGCGAAGACCAGACGAGCTGTGGGAGGATATCAAGAATATCATCCAGGAAGAAAGCAAAAGGTCATTACTAAGGCATAGAAGGAAGAAAAGACTAACATAGATGTCAGAAAAAACTCTAAATATTGCACTGGAGCACTGAGAAACCAAAACAAAGGGGGGGGAATCAAGATATTAAGGAGTTTAACATAAGATTTCAGAAGGAAAGAAGGGAAGACAAAGTAAAGTAATACAGTGAAATGTGCAAGGAGCTGGAGTCAGAAAATCAAAAGGGCTGAACTCATTCAGCATTTTTTAAACTGAAGGAATTGAAGAACAAATTCATATCTCGAGTTGCAATACTTAAGGATGCTTTGGGCAGAATATTAAATGATGCAGGAAGCATTAAAAGAAGATGGAAAGAGCATACAGAGTCATTGTACCAAAAGGAATTGGTGGACACAGAAGAATTTCATGAAACAATGTATGAGCAAGGACCTATGGTGATTAAGGAGAAAGTTCAAACTTCTCTGAAAGAATTGGCAAAAACCAGGAAATTGATGGCATACCGTTTGACATATTTCAACAAACAGATGCTGCCCTGGATGTGCTCATCAAGTTGTGCCAAGAAATCTGGAGGATAACCACCTGGCCTATTGACTGGAAGAGATCCATATTTGTTCCCATTGCAAAGGAAGGTGATCCAACAGAGTGTGGAAATTATCAAACAATATTATTGATATCACATGCAGGCAAGATTCTACTGAAGATCATCACGAAACAACTAGAACAGCACATCAACAGAGAACTGCCTGAAGTGTAGGCTGGATTTAGAAGAGGCCATGGCACTAGGGATATTTAAACTAATGTCAGATGGATCTTGGCTGAAAGCAGAGAGTACCAGAGGAATGTCTATCTGTGTTTCATTGACTATGCAAAGGCATTTGACTGTGTGGATCACAACAAACTGTGGCTGACTCTGAGAAGAATGGGAATCCCAGAACACTTGATTGTGTTAATGCGAAACCTATACTTGGACCAGGAGGCAGTCGTCAGAACAGAGAAAGGAAACACAGCATGGTTTAAAATTGGGAAGGGTGTACAGCAGGGCTGTATCCTGTCTCCATACCTTTTCAATCTTTATGCAGACCAGATTATCTGGGAGGCTGGGCTCTATGAGGAGAAACGTGGCATCAGGATTGGAAGAAGACTCATCAGCAATCTGCATTATGCAGATGACACAACTCTGCTTGCTAAAACTGAGGAGGACCTTAAACACTTGTGATGGAAGGTCAAGGACTGCAGTCTTCAGTATGGATTGAGGCTCAATATCAAGAAAACAGAGATTCTTACCACTGGGCCAATTGGCAGCATCAGGATGGATGGTAAAGAGATTGAGATTGTTCACAGTTTTGGTTTGCTTGGCTCCACAGTCAACACTCTTGGCATCAGCAGCCGGGAAATTAAAAGATGTATTGCTATGGGAAAGTCTGTGGTTAGAGACCTCTCTAAAGTACTGAAGTGCAACAATGTTAGTCTAGATAGAGACTCAGGTGCACCTGATACATGTCATGGTCTTTGCAATTACTTGCTATATACATCAGATAGCTGGACAATGAGTAGGGGTGATAGAAGGAGGATTAATGCCTTTGAGCTGTGGTGTTGGAGATTAGTATATTGAATATGCCATGGACTGCTAAGAAAACGAACAGGTTTATCCAGGAGAGGGTGAAGCCGGGCTGCTCCTTAGAGGCAAAGATTCTGAAGCTTCGTCTGACATAATTTGGACATGTTGCAAGGAGGGACCAGTCCTTGGAGAGGGACGTCATGCTTAGGAGGGTGGAGGGACAGTGCAGGAGAGGAAGACCCTTGATGAGATGGATTGATGCAGCCACGGGTAATGCGGGTAGGTGTGTTGTACATAGTGAGACTGACACAGAATAGGGCAGAGTTTAGGACTGTTGTGCATAGGGTAGCTATGAGTCTCAGGCGACTCGACAGCACATGACAACAACAACACAACCTATGTATCTGAGAGGTGGATAATGAATCAGAAAGACCAAGAAAGAATTCGAATTGTGATGTTGGTGGAAAGTACTTAATTTACCAGACTACCAAAGAATAAATAAATTTGCCTTGGATGAGGTGCAACCAAGTTCCTCCTTAGGAAAACGTATGAGGAACTTCATCTCACGTACTTTGAGCATATTATTAGGAGAAACAGGTCCTTAAAGAAAGCTCATACTTTTAATAGTCAGCCAAGGAGGGAGGATAATCAATGACATGGATTGACACAGTGGCTATAACAATGGATTTAAGAATGGCAGACATCATCACAATTACTCAGAATAGGGCAACTTTATGATCTGTTTCTGTAGAGTTAATTTGTGTTGATGTCATCTAACAACAACAAAACTGGGTAGAAAAGAATAATGGGAAAGGAAAGAGTGGAAGAGAGTCATACACACACACAGACACAGACACTAGGTTTACAGTGATAAAGTTGGACACTGATACGTGTAAATGAATACTGAGTTTGTTCTACATGCTTTACTTGAACTATTTGGATGAAATACATGACTACTAAGGTGTGAGAGAAGTAGCAGTGCTATTGAATTTTCTCAGACTGCACAAGTTATAGCATAGATAAATTAATAGTAAGAGTAATAATCCAGTTATAATGATGTCTGCAATTCCTTTCCAATATGAGGTTTTAGACTCTTTTAACATGCTTTTCAAGTGTTTAGTGGAGCCATATATATTTTTTAAAAAATATTTTTGTTGGTTTTTATATAATAATTCCTTTACATTATGTTTCATCCATATATATTGTGTGTGTTGCTTTTTTTGTTGGTTTTTTTTTCTTCTTGTTGTGTTGAGTTGGATCCGACCAGCACAGAGGAAATTGTCCCTCCTTCCCAAGAAAAGCATCTGATGGATTCAAACCATGTACCTTCGGAATTGCAGCACAGCTTCTTGCCACTAGGCCACTAGAGAGACTATATGGTGTTTCATACAATCTTTCATTTACATTGTGTTTCATACAATCATTCATATACATTCTATTTAACACTTTTTTGTTTGTTCGCTTACCTGGACAAAAAGACAGGACAATGATGGGCAAGGTCCAATGATGATTATTTTTATAAAATATAGTGTATAAGAATGATTGCATGAAGCAATATGAATGAAGAATAGTGTGAAACACAATGTATACAAACTTTGTAAGCAACCCAATCTATAAACTTTGTAAGCATGCTAATCTATATATAGTTAAATAAAGATAGAGATGAGTTTTGTTTCTAGTTTACCTTGAACGTTGAGTCTATTCCTCCTTCTTTTGCTTCTGAGGTAACCCTGAGAGTTGCTTACACCAACAGGTTGTAGTAAAAGTGGTTCTGTGTGAGCAAGCATGGACATTAAGCTCTAGAATTTTGCCTTTGTTTTTTGGAATTCTTCTTTTTTGGGATATAGTTGCCATACTGAGAGCAAGTCATTTGCATGTAGAAAATTGAAACATCTCAAGCATGCAAGTCAACACCTAGAAATGATTACTGCGAGATATTATTGAAGAATGGGATTTTCATAAAGTAATAAAATAGGCGGTTATTTTCAAATATGCTTTAGGATATAAATAAGGGAAGCTTTGTTGTTGTTCACCAGTGTAAGGAACAATTTAAAATTCTATCTTGCAAGTATAAATTATGAATCATGGTACATTAGCATATAGGACATTTCCAAGTAGTACATCTTCAATGTACTTGAGATTCTCCTCTTCCAAAAAGCAAAATATTTTTTAATGTTTTCTTTTGGAGTTATTGTTGTTGTTATGTGCTGTCAAGTCACTTGGGACTCATAGTGATCCTATGTGCAGCAGCTCTGAACCCTGCTCTATCCCGTGCCAATCTTACCGTCTCTGACACACCTACCCACCTTACCCCAGTCACTGAATAAATCCATCTCATCAAGGGTACTCCTCTTTTGTGCTGTCCCTCCACTCTCCCCAGCATGATGTCCCTCACCAAGGGCTGGTCACTCCTTTCAACAAGCCCAAAATATGTCAGACAAAGCTTCAGAATCCTTGCCTTCAAGGAACAGCCTGGTTTCACACTCTCTAGGAGGAACCTGTTTGGTCTCCTAGAAATCTATGGGATAGTTGATTCTCTTTTGGGGTATACAGTCATAAATTCTTTCTTTTTTTTTTTAAGAAAATTTCTTTCACAGAAGCCTCTTCAGTTACTCTAAAAATAGATCTCTCTTCTTCAGACAAGCTCCCTAAAAGATTTGCATCTCACTTAAATTTTAGCTGGGACAGCTGCCATGCCAGTTTGATACTCAAGTATATTGTGCTAGAATTAGAATAACAGATCAGTGTTGAACTTTCGCTTACTTCCACTCTGCATGCATGAGATCTGTTATAAATGAGTAATTTGGTCTGACAGAGTATAACTGACTTCCTGGATATTCTACATTATAGCTAATAAAATATTCCCTTTTGTCAAAGGATACTTGAAGATCTCAGATAAAACTTTTTTCATGCTAAAATCAGAACACATAGAGACTGAGACAGCAAAAAACACAAGTTAAATTCACAATTTTTTTTTATTTAGTGGCATCAAGTAACTTTATAAATACATTTAGAAGTCTCATGTATTTACCAAAATGTTACCATTTCTTAGTTTTATTTCACTTGACATGGATCGACAAATTCCAAAGATGAAGTTATTGGCTAGTAGCTTCATCTAAAGAAGTCAGTTAAGTGATTGGAAGTCCCTAATTACCAAAACATTGTTCATTTGAGTCCTCTCACATGCCTTCAGAAGAAAGGTATGATGATTTATATTTGAAAAATGTGGAATACAGTTACTCTGTTACACATGGGATGACTATTAATCAGAATTGACTCAATAGCAAGTATGTTTTGTTTTTGTTTTAGTGGAAAGTGAGATGAGGATGTACTATTATTCACTGTTACAGATTTTCCTTGAGGCTGAATGGAGTTCTCTGTTGCCTGTGGTTAGTCAGGTCACAGCATTAATTATACTAACTTTAACAGAACTATAGGAAATAATTTTCTTAAGTCATTTAAGTCTGCCTTAGAAACTCTAATCACAAAATGACAGACATGGCACATGTCTTTCATTTGCTTTTCTTGCAGTATATAATGGTTTTTAACAGTCCTTTAGTCCATTGGTTAATTATCATTCCAATAAGGATAGTTATCTAAGTATTTTAAATTGTTTATTTAGGTTATAATTAAAACTGATCCTAAGAAAGTCAGTTTGTATTCATATCTATAAAATAAATTAAGCCATTATTCCAAATCTGTCTCCTATTCTTTATTTTAAAGATTCCTTGGATACAACCAAGAGCACTGGTCTGTTTATACTATCAATCTAACAAAATACAATGTATCCACATAAAGTATATCAATATAAATAAAGTTTGTTATTTTCCTTGTTGAATCTTGGTATATAAACTCAAATTCACTGACAAGGGAGCTTGTTCTCATTCATAGTGACCCTTCAGTGGATTTCTGAAGCTGTAAATTCCAACGAGTCTACACTGTCCACCTTTTACCTGTGAAGCGTTCCAACTGCTGGAGAAGCTCATGCTTTGGTTTGACAGTGCAACTCACTATGAACTGCACCACGTTAGTTTCCCTGAATCTTGGTGTAAATAAAAGAAAACTGCACAACTAGAGCTTCTTCTACTTAAGACCTATTTATTGGACATATCTACAAGGTGAGTAGGTACTGGTTAGTTAAAGAGAATGGAAAGATGTATAAGAGCAAATCCACCCTCAACAGACAGATGAACATGTTTGTATAATACTCCTTAAATAAATCAAACTAATTGCTATTAGCAATGTGCATACTGGATTGTGGAAGGCCTGATGGTGGTAAATTATTGTTGTGCACAGTCAGGGAACTCCATAAAAAGATGTGATATCTAATATTAGTTTTGAAGGGAAAATTGAAGTTAAAATTGTTTTAAAAGGGAAATAAACCCTGTTAATTCAGTCATCTCAGACAAAACCATTATATATTGCTTTGCTTTAGGCAACATGCAGCCAACCACTAGACATCTGAGTAAGACTATCTAGGTTCAGCTGACAGCAAATATTTGAGAGCGACCAGCTGAGAATAGCAGAACTGCCAAATTGAATTTGTTTCAAATGCCTTTCTTAGTCTTGAGTTAGCTAAATAGGAAACGTTGTTTTATACTACTCATTTTGGAGTTGAGATTTGTTTTATTTTGGTTTTGGGTTTTTATTTTTTAATGAAGCAATGAGTGGCTGCTACAAGCAGTTTTTAAAAGATAAAGGGAAGACATGTTAAAGGACAGAATACAGGAGAAGATTGTGAAGCAGGTCATTAGGAAGAAATGTCAAGAGTCCAGGAAAAGAAAAGTCCCCTTAGCTTGTTTCACAGGATAGTTAAAGTTTCCATTGAAGGTTAAAAAGACTTAAACCTAACATCACATTTTGAACCTGAAATCTATTTTGTGGTTTATGCATGAAAGACAGTAACAGCAATGTCATTGAGCAAACATACTGTCAATAAGATTTCAAATCTACATTTGAATGTTGAAGAATTAATTTACATATACAGGTTATAAACAAACTAGAACAAAATATTTTTTGTAAACTTTTTATTTTAATGTGATTTTAACAAAAGTTTCCAAAAATGTTGGATTTTTCTTCATTCATTGCTGCAAATTTTCCTTCCTTTCCCTACCCTCCCTCTCCCCCAGTCCCTTTCATTTTTTGGTAAACATTCATTGTTGTTTAATTTTCTCCTTCACAGCCTTGCCCAGTCCTCTTATTCTGGACCCTTCTCTTGAATATAATGCATAATAAATGTTCCTTTTAAAAAGTTCTCTCTCTCATCTCTTCTTATTCTAATGATTATCAGTTCCTTTAACTGACAAAATACATGCATTACTTTACATTAAAAAGCTTCTATTCTAACCTTATATATGCGACAATTATTGGTTTCCAAGAAGCTACCTCTGGTGGTCTAGTGATAAGCAGCTGCACTGCAATCCCAAAGGTATGTGGTTCAAATCCACCAGCTAGTTGCTTCATGGGAGAGGGATAGGCAATCTCTTTCTGTTTGATTAACTGCCTCTAAAAACCCCCTGGAGAATCAGTTAAGGGGCTGTTTTGACTTGCTCTAACAATAGCATTCTAACTCAGTGAATATATATTTATTTAGCATTTACTCTATTAATGCTCTGGTTAAGGAGGTGCAGAAATAAGAATTTTGTGGTCTTGTATTTTGATTGAGATACTGTTATGTGCTCTCAGATAAATTCCAAATCCCAGAAACCCTATGAAAAACTTCTCAGAAACTTGTCCTATCCTGTATCATCTTAACTATCTCCAACATACTTGAGCTTATTGCAATACACACTATTTCAAACCATATTGGTAAGGGTATTACTATCTTTCTTTGATCTTCCACCTTTCCTAGCACCTACATCTCTAGTGCCAAGAAATAGTGTGCTAAGACCTCTAAACCAGATTGACCTTCTGGCAATTATTTATCAGTGTACTATTCTAGCAGCTTTTGCGTTATCTTTAACAATAATTTGCTTGCATGGCATCAGGATTGGAGGAAAACTCATTAACAACCTGCAATATGCAGATGACACAACCTTGCTTACTGAAACTGAGGAGGACCTGAAGCACTTGCTTCAAAAGGTCAAGGACTGTGGTCATCAATATGGACTGAATCTCAACATCAAGAAGACAAAGATTCTCACCACTGGGTCAATTGGCAACACCATATTAGATGGAGAAGAGATTGAGGTTGTTAACAATTACCGTTTGCTCATATCTACAACCAACACTCTTAACACCAGCAGTAAGGAAATCAAAAGACAAATTGCATTGGGAAAATCTGCTATCATGGACCTCTTCAGAGTGTTGAAGATCAACAATGTCAGTCTATATACAAAGGTGTGCCTTATCCAGGCCATGGTCATTTCAGTTATTTGTTATGCTTCAGAGAGTTGGACAATGAGTAAGGATAGCAGGAAAAAAATAGATGCCTTCAGGTTGTGCTGCTGAAGAAGAGTCTTGAACATACCATGGACTGCTAAGAAAATAAATAGATTTGTCTTAGAGAAACTGAAGCCAAGTCTTTCCTTGGAGGATAGGATTTTGAAGCTCCGCCTCACTTACTTTGGCTACATGGCTAGGAGAGATCAGTCCCTGGAGAAGATCATCATGCTCGGAAGGGTGGATGTACGAGTACAGGAGAGGGAGACCCAGGATGAGATTGATTGATACAGTAACTGGGGCAATGGGGGTTGGTGTGTCAGAGTTAGTGAGACTTGCTTAGGACAGGGAAAGATTTAGAGCTGCTGTAAATAGGATCGCTATATGTTGCAAGCAACTCAATAGTATATAAAAACAATAACCTACTATGATAGGTTTGGAAGCAGGAGTGGCATCCACTTGCTAAATAATATGCCTCTGGAAACTCCATGAACTTTGATATATGTTGATAGTTGTAGAAGGCCTTCAAGCCTTTTGTTCATAGTGTTGCTATGAGTCGTGCTCGACTCGAAGGCAATCAACAACAGCAATGATATTAATGTTATTGTTCCAATAATTTCCACATTAGGTTGAATCAACTTTCTTGGGAATAGGAACAAATAAGGATCTCTTCCAGTCAGTCAGCCAGGCATCTGTTCTCTAAATTTCTTTGTATAAATTGGTGAGCATGTCCATGGCTACATCTATTAGTGGAAACATATCAATTGACATCCCTTCAAGTGCCGGGGCCTTATTTTTTGCCAATGACTTCAGTGTATCTTGAACTTCTTCCTTCATTACCATTGGCTTTTGATCATGTAGTACCTCCTGAAATATTTTGTCGTTGACAAAATACAATGACTATATTCCTTTCATGTTCTTTTCATGCTTCCTGGATCATGTAAGATTTTGCCCACAGCAGTTCTCAGTATTACAGCTCAAGGTTTGAATTTATTTTTCAGTTATTTCACCTAAAAAAATGCAAGTACATTCATCCCTGTTTGTCCTCCAACTCCAGGTCCACTGTCTTTGAGCTGGATGTTAGAGAAGAATACTGAATATCCCATGGGCTGCCAAAACAACAAACGGATTTATCTTGGGAAAAGTGCAGCCAGATTATTCTTTGAAAGAGAAGATGATTAAGCTTTATCTCACAAACTTAGGCATGTTGTTAGGTAAGACCATTCCTTAGAAAGGGACATCATGCTTGGAAAGGTGGAGGGTTGGTAAAAGAGAGGAAGACCCTTAATGAGATGGAGTGACACAGTGGCTACAGTGTAGGACTCAAGTATTTCAGGTATGAGCAAAAGACAGGATAGGGTTCAAATCTTTTGTTCATAGGGTTGCTGTGAGTCGTCCATCCTTGACTTAATGGCACCCAGCAACAACAACAACAAACTTTCTCAGCAAGATGTCATTTTCAAAGGACTGTCCCCTCCTGATAACATTTACAAAGTAAGTGAGGTGAGATTTCACCATCTTTGCCTCCACTGTGCACCCTGTAATGAACTTCCTCTGAGACAAACTTGCTTGTTCTTTTGGCAGTCTGTGTGATGTTTGGTGTTCTTTGCCAACACAATTCCAAGACATTAATTTTCCTATTATCCTAACTCATTAGGCAATTTTTTTATATATAGGGAGCAATTGAAAATACTAGGGCTTTGAGTAGAAAACTCTGGAGGCCTAGTGGTAAGAAGCTGCACTGGAAACCCAAAACACAGGACTCAAATCCACTAGCTGTTATATGTGGAAGAATAATGGGCAATCTCTGGTCTGATTCACTATCTCTGAAAACCATCTGGAGGCTATCAGGCAATTTTGACTAGATGACAGAAAACAATAACATGGCTTTAATTAGGTACATCTCAGTAGTTAAATAAACATATTTGTTGTTTAGAACTTTGGGGAAGTAAAAAAAAAAACCAAAGAAGCAGACTTTACCAATGTAACATACCTTTTACTTCTTACTACTAAGGTTCTTGATTGTGGATCCAAGTAAAATTAAATTCCTATTAAATCCCTTTGCGTGTCTTGATGATGTTGCCTTATGGCCCAGTAGTGAGGATTTTGGGGTTTTTTGGTAGTTTATTTTTTATACAATAAGTAAAAAATAAAGATTTGCATACTATAATTCATATACATTGTGTTTCATCCATATACATTGTGATACATATACTTCTTCAAATATGTTGTATCTTATACAATTAATTACTATTGATCCATGCCTATTATTATTATTTCTTAAAATTGATTTTAACAAAAGTTTACAGAGTCTTTGGATTTCCCTAATCATTGTGGTACTTTACTCTCTGACCACTCCTCCCCCCCCGATTCACTTTTCTTTTTGAAAAGTAAAAGAAAAAAATTCTTTCATTGTTATTCAATCCCTCTTCCCGAGTCCATTCCACTATGCTATCTTCATTCTGGACTCCTGTCATAACAATTATTAACCCATATTTTCAATTCTCCATTTAATATTTACTATTTTTTTACCCCTACATTTGCTCACTAATCTGTTCTAGAGATTTCTACCCTTCCCCTTTTTTCTGACCCTTTCTCCTTTCCCCCTTCTCTTTTGAATATTTATATACATGTTGCTCAGTTATCATTCTATTTTACAGTAAATGGTCTTGCAGTGTCTGTACTGTGACACTGAGTTATTTCCCTCAGCATAATGCCCTCTGGATTCTCCCATGTTAAATAGTTGTTGGTGGTGTTGAGTGTTGTCAAATTGGAATTGACCCACAGCTGACCCTCTGGTGGGTTTTCATAGGCAGTTAATCACATGGAGGAGATGGCCCATCCTACTCCCACATGTTTTTTACAAAACTATTGTTCCTTAGTGCTGCATAGTATCTATTGTATGAATATATCACACTTTCTCAATACATTTATTTATTGATGGGCATTTGAGTTGTTTCCATTTTCTTGTCATTGTGAATAACTCTGCCATGAACATATCTGCATTCATATCTCAATTCCATTTCCCTTGGGGTATATGCTTAGTAGTGAGATGATTTGGAATTTCTTTATTAAGCTTTTTGTGAAAACATTAAACTGCCTTCCAAGGTAATTCTATCATTTTTTAGTTCTGGAGAGTTCCAATTTCTCCATGTTGCTTGCTGTCCTATTAAACTTTGCTACTTTTACTGGAGTGAGATTATATCTTTTTTAAAAAAAAATTATATCTCTCTGATTGCATGTGATTTTGTGCATTTCTTTTTGTGGCTGTTGGGCATTTTAATGTTTTATTTTGTGAAGTATTTTCATGGTTTTTGCTTATTTAGTTATTGGATTATCAGTCATTTTCTTGTGGAGGCCTTAGAGTGGTCTCTAAATTTTCATTAAGAGACTCTTGTCATTGCCAAATGTTTTGGTTTGTTTTCTCCAAGTCTGTAATTTTTCCTTTCCTATTATTGGAGGCCAGGATTCTGAGGCTCCATCTAACGTACTTTGGACATGTTGTGAGGAGAGACCAGTCCTTGGAGAGGGACATCATGCTTGGGAGGGTGGAGGGACAGCGCAGGAGGGGAAGGCCCTCTATGAGGTGGATTGATTCAGTGACTGGGATAATTGGGATGGGAGTGTCAGAGACAGTGCGATTGGCACAGGACAGAGCGGAGTTTAGGGCTGTTGTACATAGGGTAGCTATGAGTCGCAGGCAACTCGATGGCACATAACAACAACAACAAATTATTGGAAAAAAGATTTTGATAGGCACGCTGACTAGATTTTTAGAAGGTAGCATTCATTGAGTTCAGTCCTCTCCTGGTTCTGCATGTCAAAGTAATATTTACAATACTATACAGGTGATAGGCTAGGACTTCTAAGTTTGGTTGCATTTTATCTCTTATGGTCTTTATGATGTTGGACTTTACCCCTAGGTCTCTGATCCACCTAGAGTTGATTTTTGTGTGTGATATGAAATGAGATTAGGCATTTTATGTATGACAACAGCCCAGAATAAGAGGTACAGTGCAAAGAGTACTGGGGGGAAGGGAGGTAATTGTGCAACAATGAACTAATATATTTTAAAAAAAGGTGAACTGGTAGATGGAGAAATGAGGGAGAGGGGGTAAAATGTGCAACAATGAATGAATGAATGAGTGAATCAAAATCTAACTTACAATTAAAATAAAAATTTTATTTCAAAAATGTAGATCCTGTTCTTGTTTTCTGCACTTGTTGTTATTGTTAGGTGCAGTTGAGATGAATATGGCTCATAGAAACCCTATGAACAATAGGTCTGGTTCCTATTCTACCCTGTACCATTCTCACCAACTCTGACACATTTGAGTCCATTGCTGCAGACATCATATCAATTAATCTCACTGGGGGTCTTCTTTTCTTGCACTGGCCCTCCACTTTTCCAAGAGTGATATCTCTTTCCAAGGAATAGTGTCTCCTAGCAACATGTCTAAAGCATGAGAGAGGAAACTTTGCTATCCTTGCTTCTAAGGAGCACGGTGGTTGTCTTTTCCAAAACACACCTAGTGATCTGGTTTTGCTAGTGTCATTTGTTGAAAAAGTTGTCATTTTCTTATTTGATAGGTTTTTGTTCCTTGTCAAATAAAAATTGACTATAGGTAGATGGTTAATTTTTGCATTCTCAGTTACAATGAAATGCGCAAGGACCTGGAGTCAGCAAACCAAAAGGGTAGAGCTCACTCAGCATTTCTTAAGCTCAAGGAACTGAAGAACAAATTCAAACCTCGAGTTGCTATAATCAAGGATGCTTTAGGCAGAATATTAAA
>NW_006399831.1:14753752-14754920 GCF_000299155.1 Elephantulus edwardii
AGCCTCTCACTTCTCTAGAGTAGAAAGCAGATAAACAGCCCAGCCCTAGGGTATCTGTAGAGCTACTGCAGCAACAACAAGTTAGGGGGTTTTGATGTTGTTGCTGACTTACAGACTCACAGTTATGATGCCAACAATGGACTTCATTAGGGAAGGAAGTTGGAAAGTAGGGGAGGCAAAAAATATCACTCAATAAAAGTCCAGGTTCTAACCCAAATTTCAAGATGCAACTCCCCCATTAGTTCATGCTCTGGTTTCAGTTAAGTAGTCAAATGCAAAATGTCCAGGAAGGTTTGCCTCAGAGCTGTTATAAGTCAGCTTCTCCTTCAAGTATCAGACAAGAACAGCAAAATTCTTTAACTGTGGCCAGCACAAATGTAAGAATCCTCAGGACACGCTTTGTCACAGTTTCTACACAGAAATGCCACAGTATCTTCATCATCAGGGTCTCAAGCTCACAAAGTTCTTGCTCCAATCTCCCTCAAGTCTTGCTACCAAAAATCTTGCTTGCCTCAGTTCTAGCTACCTTACGTGGGAAGCACTCTTTCTCTTATCCTAGTCCCACAACTGTTTATGATTTGCAAGATTATAAGGTAGCTCCAAACCAGCATAGGCTAACTTTAATGGCTGGGGGGGGGGGGGAATCAACTTCTAGACCAACACTACACTTCCACTTCACTTTTATTTTTCAGAGAAATGTTGTTTATTTAGTGTCTCTTTCTTTTCTAAAGAAACCTGCCAATTGCTTTTCCTCTAAAACATAAATTTGCTATCTTTATTGGGATTGCATTGAACATGTATATTGTTTTTGATAGGATTGTGATTATTCACTATGTTGAGTCTGACTATCCAAGTTGTTATTGGTATTATGTGCCATCTAGAAGCCTGCAACTCTTAGCAATATTATGTATAATATCTTGCTCTGTCCTGAGCCAATTTCGCTGACTCCGACACACCTACCCACATTACCCTAGTCACTGTATCAATCCATCTCATCTGGGATTGTCCTTTCCTGCACTGTCAGTCCGTTCTTCTGAACATGATGATTTTCTCCATCCTGACCACATGCTCAAAGTATGTAACATAGAGCTTCAAAATCCTATTCTCCAAGGAGAGACTTTGTTTTGCTCTCTCCAAGACAAACCCATTTGTTTTCTTGGTGGTTCAT
>NW_006399831.1:14755285-14783969 GCF_000299155.1 Elephantulus edwardii
CTTAATCTCTTTCCATCTATCTCACCCAGGGGTGAGAATATTTGTTTTCTTGATGTTAAGCTTCAATCTATATTGAAGACTACAGTCCTTGACCTTCTGCAGTAAGCACTTCAAGTCCTCAGTTTCAACAAACAACGTTGTTATCTGCATTACATTGTTGATGACTCTTCCTCCAATCCTGATGCCACATTCCTCTTCATAAAACTCAGCCTCCAAAATTATCTTTTTTTACCTATAGATTAAAAAGATATGGAGATAAGATGCATTGCTGACACACTTCTTTCCTGATTTTGAATCATGCCATGTTTCCCTGTTCTGTTCTGAGGACTACTTCCTGGTCCAAGTATAGGTTTCACATAAGCACAATCAAGTGTTCTGGGATTCTCATTATCCTCAAAGTTAACCTCAATTTGTTGTGATGAACACAGTCAAATGCCTTTGAATAGTCAATAAAACACAGATAGATGGTTCTCTGGTACTCTATGCTTTCTGCCAAGATCCACCTGACATTGGTAATAATGTCCCTAGTGCCATGGCCTCTTCTAAACGCAGCCTGTATTTCTGGTAGTTCTTTATCAATGTACTGTTCCAGTCATTTCTGGTTAATCTTCAGCAAGATTTTGCATGTGTGTGATATAAGTGATACTGTATGGTAATTTCCATACTCTGTTGGATTACTTTTTTTGGGGGAATGGGAATAAATATGGATCTCTTCCAGTAAGTTGGCCGTATAGTTGTCTTTCAGATTTCTTGGCACAAACTAGTGAGCACATCTAGGGCAGCATGTTTGTTGAAATATGTCAATTGGTATTCCATCAATTTCTGGGGCTTTATTTTTGCCAAGTCCTTCAGAACATCCTGAACTTCCTCCTTCATTACCATAGCCTCTTGATCATATGTTGTTTCTTGAAATTCCTGTGTCAGCCAATTCTTTTTGCTACAGTGACTCTGTATTCTTTTAATACTTTCTGGATCATTCACTATTGTACTCATCACATACTTAAGTACTGTAACTTGAGGCATGAATTTGTTGTTTAGTTCCTTCAGGTTAAGAAATGCCAAGTGAATATGTGATCCTTTTGATTTTTGGACTCCAGTTTTTGGCACATTTCATTATAATATTTTGCTTTGTCTTCTTGATTTATTTCTTCCCTTTGCTTTGAATTTTCAGTGCTCTAGTGCAATATTCAGACTCTCTCTGACATCCATTTGGTCTTTTCTTCTTTCTCTGTCTTCGTAATGATCTTTTGCATTCTTCATGGATTATACTCTTGATTTCACAGCTCATCTGGTCTCCATGCATTCAAGGTCTCAAACCTGTTTCCGAGTTGGTTTTTAAATTCAGGTGGGATAGACTCAAGGTCAAATTTTTATTTCTATAGATTTGACTGACCTTTTGGTTTAATTTGAACTTGCATATGAGTAGTTGATGATCTGTTCCACAATAATTACCTGGCCTAATTTTCACTGCTGATATTAAACTTCTCTAATGATTCCTTCCATAGAAGTAATCACTCTGATACCTGTGCATAACTATCAGGTAAGATCCATGAGTATAATCTGCTTTATATTTCTTATAAAAGGTATTTGTTATGAATAAATAATTCATTTTGCAGGATTCTATCATTCTATCCCTAGCCTCATTTCTGTCAACAAGTTCATGTTTTCTGACTACTGATCCTTCTACCTGATTGCCAACTTTTGCATTTCAGTTTCTCATTATTATTAATGCATCTCGGTTGCATGTTTGATCAATTTCTGACTGTAAAGGTTGGTAGAATTCATTTGTTTCTTCCTCTGGCTCTGGCTGCTGGTGCCTAAATTTGAATGATAGTGGTACTAACAGGTCTTCCTTGTATGCATATGGATATTATCTTGTCACTCACAATATTGTATTTCAAGATGGATCTAGAAATGGCCTTTTTAACTATGAAAGTGACTCAAGTTTATCTCACCTTTTCATCTCCAGCATAAAGATCACATGATTGTCTGATTCAAAATGTTCTATGCCAATCCATTTCAACCACTCAACCAGAGTATAGCTTTTCATAGTATTTCATTATGAATTTTATTTCAGTTGGTTCTCCTATGATTTCACTTCTTTCATTTCCCCCCCAAGTATTAGTGTCTTGTCTTTTGTTGGTTAAGTTTTCCATTAGTTTGTCTATTTTACCAATCCTTTTAAAGAACAACTTTCTGTTTTTGTTGAATGGTTTCTGTAGTTTTTCTATTTTCTTTTTTCTATTTGTTTTGTCCTTATAGTTCCTTTCTTCTAGAGGCTGTGAATTTAATTTTTTGTCCTTTTTCTAGTTGATGAAGGTGTTATGTCATTAGTACTGCTTCTTTCTTCTTCTCCTTTTTCATTTCTTCATTTGCCTATTACATAGGACTATGTTCATAGAATCAATGAGTCATACTCAACTTGACAGCACCATAAAACAACAATTATTATGTATTGTTCTCTGAGGACTGCCCTAGCTATATTTCAGTAGTTTTGTTATGTTGTATTTTCATTTAAGAAACTTTTTAATTTTACTTTTACTATAACTCAATAGTGCCCAAGCAGAGTGTTATTTAACATCCATGTGGTTTTTTTTAAGTCCTTTACCCTCTTGTTATTAATTTTAGTTTTATAGTATTGTGATTTGAGAGGATACTTAGTATTATCTCAGTATTCTTTAATTTGTTGAAGTTTGCTTTGTGTCTTTACATATGTTCAATTCTGTAGAATGTACCATGTGCTCTTGAGTTAGAAACTAAATTTAGATTTAGTTGGCTGAAGGACCTTAAATATGTCTATAAGATTGAGCTTGCTAATTATATAATTTCATTCTTCTGCATCTTAATTGAGTGTATTTCCAGTTGACCTGTCCTTTGTGGAGGGTGATATGTTAAATGTCCTACTCTTATTGTGGATCTGTCTATTCCTTCAAATCTGTTAAATGTTATTTCTTGTGTTTTGCATGGCTATCATTTAGTACTTAGATGTTTACCAAAGTTATACCTTCCTGATCTATTATGCCTTTAATCATTATATAGTGTTCTTCCTCTTCTTTTGTAGTGGTTTCATCCTGAAGTCTAGTTTATCAGAGATTAGTACTGCCATCCCTGCTTTTCTGTGGATTCTGTAATTTACTTGATTTAGTCCTTTCCAGCCTTTGATTTAAGGTTATCTTTTCCTTCATTTTACACAGATATGTCTCTTAGATAACAGTTAATGGACCTTTTTTTTATCCATTCTACTACTCTTTTTCTCATAATTGGTGCATTAAAGCCATTCGATTAAATGTGATTATTGAAAGACCAAGTTTGGTCATTGCCATTTTGTTGTGTTTTGTTGTTGTTGTTGTTGTTGTTATGAGTTACTTTGGTCCAACAAATACTCTTTGGTGTTTGTATGTGAAGGACTTCCTTTAGTATTTTGTGTAGAGTTAGTCTTGTTTTCATGAATTTAAAAATTCCTACTTTTCTGCAAATATCCAATTTGTCTTTGATATTTGATGGATAGTTCTACTGTTGGCTCCTTGGATGACAATTGTTTTCTTTCAACCTTTGGTATATGTATCCCATTGTCTTCTTGCTTACATTGTTTCTGCTGAGAAATCAAAGTTTAATTTAATTGATGTTCCTTTGTAGGTGTCTGTTTTTATCTCATCACTTTTAGTCTTCTATCCTCTTCTTTGATTTTGGAGAATTTGACTATGACATGTCTTGATATTTTCTTTTTGAGGTCTAGTCTATTTGGAGTTTAATGAGATTCTTGAATGTGGATTTCCTCATTTTTCATGATATCTGGGAAATTTTCTTCTAGTAACTCCTCTACAATTTTCATAGTGCTTTTTGTTCCTCCTCCCACAAGTTCTGGAATGCTAATCATATGTATGTAGTTCCATTTAACATTATCCCAAACGATTCTAATGTTTTCTTCATTTTCCCTCTTTTTTCTTCTAGTATGTTGCCATCGAGGTTTTAATTTTCTAGCTTGCTGATTCTCTGTTCTGCCTCTTATGCTCTGCTTTTTTGGTCCTTCCAAATTTTATACAATTTGGCCATTTTGGTCTTGATATTTTGAATTAATTTTTTTCATACATTTCTTTCATTTTCAGTTCTGTGTTTGTCATACCCTCACTGAATTCTTAATTTATGGTTTCAATTTTATTTTTAACTTCTTCCTCTTTTTTCTTTAAACTCCTCTTCTTCTAAGCTCTTCTAAGCATCATTTCTAATTTTTTCAGTAGCAGTTCATGTAACTCCCCATTGATATATTTCTTCTGCCTCCCTGTCTCTGGGATAGTCATTGTGTTTGCAAGGAGAAGCCTTATTTTGGGTTCTTTTTCCCTCCCATAATTTTTTTTTGTTTTGTTACTGCTTTCTTGACATCATGTGAAGTTTTTCTTGGTATGTATGAGAATCCTTAGCTTTATAATGCTAGTCATAAATTGCACACTTTAACTCTTGCCTTTGATTGAGATTCCCAGTAGCAGTCTTCCCTACCTGTCATCTATAGGTGGCTTTGTTCCTTTTTTCCTGTGGTAAACTTTTCATGAAGTTTTCATCTAAGGTTCAGGGACTTGAGTTTTTCCCTTTTCCAAGCTGTCATAGGCCCACTTCTCTGTCCTGTCGGAGATGAAGTTTTCCCCAGGGGTTAGGTAAAATCTCCAGGCTATTTCTCAGGTTGAAAGCCTAGGAAAGTTAAAGTTCTCATCATTGCAGCCCTCAAGTCTCAGTAGTTGGTAATAACTCTGTACTTCTCTCCTCTTTCACATCTGACTAGAGAGGAGCTATTCCCATCTGGGCAGATGAAGGCTCAGGAATGTGAGAAGTTGCCAACAATGTAGTTCCCAATTCTACGTAGTTGGTAGTATCCTGGATTTCTGACAATTCCTTGTCCTAGCAATTTTTAAATAATCTCCAGAAATATTTACTTGCTTTTTCTTGTGATATTAATGATATTATTTGATACTTTCCATACTCAGTTGGATCACATTTTTTTTAAGGAGAATAAGTGCGGGTCTCTTCTAATTACTGATCAGATAGTTGACTACTCAATTTTTTGGCATTAGTTAGTAAATCAAGCACTGCAAATGTTTATTGAAACACTTCAACTAGCATAGCATCAATTTCTGGGGCCTTCTGCCCCCAATATTTTCAGTGCACCTTGAAGTTCTTCCTTTATTACCATAGGTTCATGACTATATGCTACTTCCTGAAGTGGTTCAGTGTACCAACATTTTTTGGTATAGTGACTGTGTATTGCTTCCATTATTTTTTTATGAATCATTTAAGATTTGCCTATCAGCTCCTTCAATATTGCAGTTAAAGGTTGGAAGAAATTATTCAGTTTTTACATCTTGAGAAATTGTGCATGTGGTCTTCCCTTTTGGTTTTCTAAATCCAACTCTTTGTACATTTTTTTTATCACACCTTACTGTTTTCTTGGGCTTCACTCCCCCCACTGCTGTTCATTGCTCTTACTTCAACTTTCCTTGTCTTTGATTTTTCTTCTCCATACTCTAGATCACATTGGTATGCCTCCTCATAGAGCGTCAGAAACCCACAGAGTCATACTAGATGGGATCTGAGAGCTCTCATTTTTTGGGAAAAATATCTTCAATCTCAAACGACTGTTTCAGAGCTAGAAGAGACCTATCCTGATCTTGGAATTATCACATTGTGTCAGCTATGTAAACAGAGACAGTAAATCACAAAATGTACAAGAAGCTCTGTGGCAAGGATCTTCCCTCATTACAGCGTTAAGCAAAAATCTTTCCCTGAAGTTGGTACATGGGATTTGGACTTACATCCTCCTAAACAAAAGATAGACAACAGCATGAGAAACATAGCAGTGTGTGATGCAAGGCATCACAGAAGTGACTTGTGATCATATTAAGAGGTGGCTGAGGAAAGGAGGGCTTGACCAGGTAGCTGTGTGTGCAAACAACAGGAATGTAGCAGGGAAAGGGAAGAGACAAGTCACACGTATTGGGGAGTTGGGGGCAAGGATGGGGCACAGTGAATGTTTCAGTTATTTCTGTAAGACAAATGTCTTTCATTTCCTAGGTAAAAATGCTTATCTGTCAGATATTGTTCTAAAGCTGAGCATCCAAATTAAAACAGATTTGGACGAAGAATTGGCCATACACTTCCAAAACATAAAAGACCTTCAAAAACCCTATGTATAGCAGATTACACTCAGAGTAGACTAACAGATATGGCAACTAAATCTGAGCACTCAAATTGGGAAACACAAAAATGGAGAAATAGTTGTAAGAAGAAATTAATAATTGGTAAGTGGAATGTGAGAAGTTTGAATGTAGGAAAACTAGACCTTATAAAGAAAGAAATGGGAGGCATATTATGTAGTGACATATTGGGTATTATCTAAATGAAATGGATTAGCATCGGACATTTGGAATCCTATGATCATATGCTCTATTATGCTGAAGATTCAAAGGTGAAAAAAATTGGGGCCGCTTTCATAGTTAAAAAGGCCATTTCTAGATCCATCTTGAAATACAATATTGTGAGTGACAGGATAATACCCATATGCATACAAGAAAGACCTATTACTATTTCAAATTTAAATTTATCCAGAGCCAAAGAGGAGAAAATAGATGGTTTCTATTAACTGTTGCAGTCAAAAATCAATCAAACATGTAACCAAGATGCATCAATAAAAACGGGTAATTAGAATGCAAAAATTGGGAACCAGGAAGAAGAATAAGTGGTCGTAAAATATGGACTTGGTGACAGAAATGAGGCTGGGGATAAAATGATAGAATTCTGTGCAATTAATACTTTATTCATAGAAAATACATTTTATAAGAAACATAAATGCAGGCTATACACATGGATTACACCTAAGAGGATTCACAGGAACACAACTGATTACATTCGTGGAAGGAATCACTGGAGAAGTTCAAGATTAGCAATGAAAACTAGGCCAGGTGCTGATTGTGGAACAGACCATTAACTACTCATATGTACATTCAAATTAAAGCTAAAGAAGTTTAAATCATATACACAGGAAGCAAAATTTGACCTTGAGTCTTTCACCCATGAATTTAAAAACAAACTCAGGAATAGGTTTGAGGCCTTGAACACTAATGAACAAAGATAAAATGAGCTATGGGAAAATATCAAGAATATCATTCATTAAGAAGGCAAAAAGTCATTACAAAGAAGGAAGAAGAACAAAATGGATGTCACAAGACTCTGAATATCACACTAGAGATCTGAGAAGCCAAAGCAAAGGGGAAAAAAAAATCAAGAAGTTAAGGAGCTTAATAGAAGATTTCAAAGGGCAGCTCAGGAAGACAAGGTAAAATATTGTAAATGTGCAAGGAGCTGGAGTAAAAAATCAAAAGGGCCTAACTCACTCAGCATTTCCTAAGCCGAAGAAGTAAAGAACAAATTCAAGCCACAGGTTTCAATGCTTAAGGATGCTATTGGCAGAATATTGAATGATTCAGGAAACATAAAAAGCAGATGGAAAGAGTATACAGAGTCATTGTACCAAAAAGAATGGTCTGACACAGAAGAATTTAAAGAAACAGCATATGAGCAAGGGGAAATGGTGATGAAGGAAGATGTTTAGGCTGCTCTGAAGGCCTTGGAAAAGAATAAAGCCCCAAGAATTAATGGAATACCAGTTGACATATTTCAACAAACTGATACTGCCCTGTATGTGCTCACCAATTTATGCCAAGAAATCTGAAGAACAACTACATGGCCAACTTACTAGAATAGATCCATATTTATTCCCATTCCTAAAAGAAGGTGACATGACAGTGTGGAAATTACTGAACAATATCACTAATAACACACAATAGCAAAATCCTGCTGAAGATTATTCAGAAATAACTGGAACAGTAAATTGACAGAGAACTACCAAAAATACAAGCTGAGTTTAGAAGAGGTTATGACACTCACTGGAGGTAATATTGTCAAGGTCAGATGGATCTTGGCAGAAAACAGAGAGTACCGGAAGAATGTCTATCTGTGTTTCGTGGATTATGCAAAAGCATTTGACTGTGGAGACTACAACAAATTGTGACTTACCTTGAGGAAAATGAGAATCCCAGAACATTTGATTGTGCTTATGTAAAACCTATATTTAGACCAAGAAACCATCCTCAAGCAGAGCAAGGAAACACTGAATGGTTCAAAATCAGGAAAAAAGCACATCAGGGATTCATCCTGTTCCCATATTTTTTCAATCTGTATGCAGAACAGATCATTTGGCAAGCAGGGCTTTATGAGGGGTAATGTGGCATCAAGACTGGAGGAAGATTCATCAACAATCTACGATATGCAGATGACACAACCTTGCTTTCTGAAACTTAAGAAGACCTGAAGTGCTTGCTGCAGAAGGTCAAGAACTGTAGTTTTCAATATGAATTGAAGCTCAACATCAAGAAGACAAAGATTCTCACCAGTGGGCCATTTGGCAGCTCCATGATAGATGGAGAAGAGATTGAGGTTAGCAATTACTGCTTGCTCAGCTCCACAATCAACACTCTTGGCACCAGCTCTCAGGAAATCAAAAGACTAATTACATTGGAAAAATATATTGTCATGGACCTTTCCAGAGTTCTGAAAAGCAAAGATGTCAGTTTAGAGAGTAATCCAAGCCATAGTCTTCTCAATTACTTGTTATACTTTAGAGAGCTGGACAATGACTAAGGATGACAGACGAAGAACAGATGCCTTTGAGTTGTGGTGCTGGAGAAGAGTCTTGAACATACCATGGACTGCCAAAAAGAAACAAATAGTTCTATCTTGGAGAGGGTAAAACCAAGTCTCTCCTTGGAGGCTAGGATTTTGAAACCTCACATATTTAGGATATGTGGTCAGGAGAGACTGGTCCTTAGACATGATGCTTAGAAGGGTGAAGGGACAGCACAGGAGAGGAAGATCCTGAAGGAGATGGATCAACACAGTAACTGGGACAATGAGGGTTGGTGTGTTCAAATTAGTAAGACTGACTCAGGATAGAAAAGAGTTCAGAACTGCTGTACATAGGGTTGCTATATATTGCAGGCGACTCAATGGTATAGAACAACAAAAACATACTAGATCTGTTGTTTTTGTTTTCTTTAAGCCTCATGTTTAGAGTCAACAAGACCTTGTGGAGGGCCTTTGTATTTAAAATTCAGCTGTTACTATATTTTGGAAGACTATTCTAAGCGATACAGCACTCTTCTGTCAATATGTTGTACTGAGGTAACCTGGGGTTGCTGTGATGCCATTACGGTGTCAAATGCCGTAATGGTCACCCATGGTGGACAGTGTTTGGTAGTGCTCCCAATTTAAGACAGGTTTGGAAGCAAGAGTGGCATCCACTTCCTAAACAACATGCTTCTGTAAACTCTGCGAATTTTGATAAATGGCAATGTTTGTGGAAGGGCTTCAGGCCTTTTGTTCATGGGGTTGCCATGAGTCATGCTCAATTCAATGGCAATCAACAACAACAACACTCTAGTACACGTTTCATGTTCTCTTATAATATGCATTTTGGTCCTCCCCCTGCCCCCTTTTCCTTTCTTCAAGGATGATGTCCCTGGTATCATCTCACAATTATTTTGATGTTTGGTCATTGAGAATCTTTTTAAATTAAATTGGAATATACTCAAGGTGATATTTTGATTCTTGTGCACTTATTTCAGTTTAATTTTCTTCATATTCTATAAGTAATTGATAGTCTGTTCCACAATCAGCCCCTGGCCTTTTTTTGATTACTGAGATTGAATTTTTCCATCAACTCCTTCTATATATTTATTCAATCTGATTCATTTGTAATCTGTTAGGTGAGGTCTATGTGTGTAGTTATCAATTATATGTTTAAAACAATGGTATTTGCAATCAGTGAGTCATTGATGAATGACTTATAATTCATTATTAATTACTTAGTCATTGATGAATTATTGAATTTATTGACTATAACTCAAAGGTAAGTGTAATAAGTATCAATTTCTGTTCTTTCTTTAAAAATTTTAATAACTTCAAATATCTCTCAAATTTTACTGTTCCAAAATTTTGTTCTGAAAGTTGTGAACTTTTGTATATTGTCTAAATTAGTCATATCCGTTCTTAACATCTAATCATAAATCACTCAGTAAAAGTACAAAGCTACAAAGCATAAGCCAGTGCTGGAGTGTTTCTAAGATGTTAACAAATGTAACTTAAATGAATCCTATAACTCATGTAATTAACTTGACACCATGTCTGTGTGTGACTGAGAATTCTTTACTAAATAATTAACTTAGGAAGAAATGCAGTGGGCTTCTGAAACCACTCAAGAGCTGAAAAATTAACTCTAAATTCCTTTAGCACTTGTGTTTGCCACTGACCTAGCATTTATTATGCCTTTCTAATCTCGGATTGTCTTTAAACCACATTTGCTATATTTTATACATAGTTGTATATATTCAGCGACTAACAAAATCAAAACTCCCTAACTCATTACTACTGATCCTTTTATTTATTATCTTGCCTTTCTCTTCTTTCAGGGTTTTCAGAGAACTTTCACAGAAATATTTCTTTTAGTCTTTTAGCCCACTTCTTTGTTTGCTAAAAGTCACCTCTTCCACCAATTCTTCACAAGAGTCATTCTGCCTACTCTGTTCTCAACAGTCGTCAAACTAAATCCTGTCTAATTTCTCCTTCTCACACTTGTTTCTGTTTTGTATGCTTTTACTTTTTAAATTACATGAGTTTCAAAAAAGAAGCTTTATTTAATAAGTATAATTGATATATGATGAACTGCATCTGATCACTTAGCACAATTTAATAAACACTGGCATGACCTGCTTTCTCTTCAGGATCCTAAGATCCTGATGTAGTAGATGAAGAGTTGTGTGTTTAGTTGCCCACTTGCTCATACTCAGGCTATATAACTAAACTGGCCAGAAATTATTGAAGAATCTATTTCTAGTCCAAACTTCATGGATTACGTGTAGTGTGTACAATATTGACAAAGTGGAGTGGACTTGGGGCGGGGGGACTGCATAACAATGAAAGAGTTTTTCTTTCTTTTCAAGAAGAGTTAATTGGGGTGGAGGAGGTAGGTAGGGATAAAAGTGCAACAATGAATGACTGGAAACCCTAAATCTCTGCAAACTTTCATTAAAATTATTTTTTAAAAAAAGATGCAGGCATGAACTCTAAAAAGCAGACATAACATTGGCTTATAGTTATGTCAAAAACAGTGAGAAAGATTTCTGAATTTGTAAGTCAAGGCAGAACAGCACTGTTCTAGGCTTTTAAATATGTATTAGATTGTATTAAGAGGTTATCCCATGATCATTGAGTTTATCCTAATGGTGGTAGAATAATTTGGAAGAGAACTGTGAAATTGGTTGCATAATATGAAGAAAATAATCAATATTACTGAATAACACACACAAAAATTTTTTTAAATGACTTGTGTTTTTTATGGATATTTTCACTACAGTACATTTTACAAATATGGAGTCAAATAAATTACTTTATGAAAGTCATCAAGGATGGAGTAATAAGGATTTGTTACTGAAAATGGCTTTTCTTAGTTATTGATTTTTACTTTCCATGTGGTTGGGTTGGAAATGCCAATAGAATATGTTAGCCTATCCTCAAGAGGATTAGACAGTTTCACCACTATATTGAGCAGAGTCAATAGCAGATTTTGTGACTCTCACCATCAGCAATGAAGAAGAAAAAGAATGTGGTGTGTCTTTGAGGCCAGATATTCAAGAGGCAATGGGAGAGCAGTAGCAGCTGAAGCATAGAACCAAAGGGCTTACATGAGATGGAGCTGACCTTGGGACTGCTACCTCACAGAACCAGAGCTGAGAACCTTTCCCCAAGTTTGTCGGACTACTGGGGTGGGGCTCAGGGAGTAAGCCTTGATTGGCAGGACTAAGAAGTGATAAGAAGTTTCCCTGCAATCTAAAATTAATGAGGTTTTAATCTACCAGCTGCTCTACAGATGAAGAATGGACAGTGTCTTCCCTTGTAATTTACTGCCTCTGAAAACCTACTTGAGGGTCAGCTATAAGCCAGTTCTGACTCTACAGCACAAACCAATAATAAGAGCTTGGTAACAACACTGGCCTGAAACCAAGAGCCTCAAAGCTGATATGCCTGTGAGTACATTTCAGAAGCTATCCTGTATGAGTCGTTATATCTCAATGTCAAATTGAATACTCTAGTTCAAGTTTTTACTTCCCTAATATGGTTCTGTGTGGTCTGTCAGCTATCACAACAGCTTTTGGACCCATTAGAGTCATAAGATTGGTATTGGAATGAGTGAAAAGAGGTGCAAGAGCAGGGAGATATATCTGACCTCATGGAAATTGGTTTTGTGTTGTGGATGTTATTGGTGGGTACAGTTTCCCTTTGTGGAGTAAGTAAAGGTAAGATATGTCTATCCCCATAAGATCCTTGCTTTTTTAACAGAAATTATTAAGAGATGCTTATGGAGAGCTATATAACAGTAGAGGAAAAGACAATATAATAAAATAAAACAAGAATAAATTTTAAAAGTGCCATTTGTAAGTGATATTTACAAATGATGTTACAAAGATGTTACAAATGATATTACAAATGATGTTACAAAGATCCTTAAGAATCCTGTAGAAAGTCAATTTACTACTATCAAGTCATAATCAATTAATAGTTGATCTTCCAGCTGTCAGAATCATCATCTTTCGTCATCATGCATCTCTATCACTATTGAACCCATGGGAGTTAAAGATGCTTGTGATGACTCTTGAGTTCTAGCTCTCATGTATCATCTCTTTCTGCCCGTACTGGGAAGAATTCTTTGTTATATCAATCTTGAAGCTCCATGAATATTACCTTCCTTTTCCCATTTTTTTCTATTTCCCCCAAATGACCTCTCTGGCACCTTTAAGCTTTGATCTATCCTTAATGTACTGAAATGTCACTTCATACCATTTTGACACTGTCCTGAATCTGCTATGACTGGATTGAGATATTACAGACAAGTGGGAGAAGGCTTCTGGCAGTCAATTGACCATCAGCCCTCATGCTGCTTGACTGTCACTAGAGCCTGTGTATCATTTGATTGGACTGTACAGGATACGCTGGGCTTCTTATTGGCCCTGTATGGACCAGACCACCGAAAGTACTGCCCGATTTTTTTTTAGTTGTCGTAAGTGAAAAAGTGTTTATTAACAAGACAGTAAGTGAAGAGTATCTATGTTTCATTGACTATGCAAAGACATTTATTTGCCTGTGTGCATCACAACAAACTGTGGCTAATCTTTAGGGGAAAAGGAATCCCAGACACTTGATTGTGCTCATGCAAAACTTATTCTTGGACCAGGAAACAGTCCTCAGAACAGAGAATTGTATTAGGAAAGTCTGCTGTCATGGACCTTTCCAGAGTATTGATAAGCAAAGATATGAGTCTAGAGACTAAGATGTGCCTGATTCAGATCATAGTATTCACTATTACTTGCTATGCATCAGAAAGCTGGGCAATGACAAAGGATGATGGAAGAGTCAATGTCCTGGACTAGAGTATTAAATTACCAAGAGAACAAACATGTCTGTCTTGGAGAGGGTGAAACAAAGTGTCTCTTTGGACACTAGAATTTTGAATCTCCATCTCACATACTTTGGGCATGTGGCCAGGGGGAACCAGTTCTTGGAGAAGAACATAATGCTCAGAAGGGTGAAGGGACAGTGCATAAGGGGAAGACACCAGATGAGATGGATTGACACAGTAACTAGGATAATGGAGGTAGGTGTGTTGGAGTTGGTGAGGCTGACTCAGGATAGGGCCGACTTCAAGCTGTTGTACATAGGATCTCTATAAGTCATAGGTGACTCAATGGAACACAACAAAACCCAACAAGCCTTATTTTATTTCTTATCAATTTTGGACTGCTCCATGTTGGAGAAGATGTCAGAGGATATCTTGACAAAATAATGGCTTTTCTCTTAAATATGAATTCTCTTTTGCTTGTTATATGTAAAGCCAAAACAAAAATCATTGTCATGAAGTGGTTTCTGTATCTTGGTGACCTTATATAACAGAGAAGAACTACTCTATACAGTTTTTAAAGATAGAAATTTTTCAGGAGCAAATTTACCCATATTTCACTCATGGAATGGCTGGAATGTTTGACTTGCTTAACTTTTGGCTAGTAATAAAGCTCTTTAAGGATCTCATAACCAAGATTGATTCTATTGCACATAAATCCACTGCCAATGTGTTGGTACTGACTCATAATGATTTTTATCAGATTTCTAAAGCTAGTTGCTAAGAGTCACAGGTGACTAGATGACACATAACAGTGACAACAACAATAACAATGTCTTTATGGGAGGTTTTCTGCAAATGAGCTAGATCAAACCTGGACCTTTAAATTATAAGTCCAGTAAATTACACAGTACACTTTATATAAAGAAAATGAAAGTCCTTCATTTCAATTATATATACATTTCCATATGTATTAACACTAGGATACAATCACAACCATGGGACACAAAGCACAAATCTCACATTTCTATTTAACCCAGGACAAATAATGATAAATTATTACTCATCTTTGTTTTCTTAAATATTAACCTAAGATTACTTTTATAAACAATATAAAACAATTTCCAAAGTTTCCAAATGATCTTTTGTTTTTCATACTACCTCACCAGGATCAATTTTTAGAAGAGCACACTGAAAAGCTAGGTCAGCAATAGAATAGATTACTCTGAAAGAGAGATATTGAAATAGTTCTTGAAATAGACTTGAGCATGGACGACATTGCGAGGATGGTACAGCATAGTGGCATACTTCTGGGCTGTTGTACAAAGGGTCACTAAGAATTCAGTCATAGTTGCACTGATGGCCCCTAACAGCACCATCACCACCTGCTTGACTTCTCTTGTCTCAATCTTTCATGTTGACTCTTTCTTTATACAGAAGCACAATTTCTCTTTACATATTTTCTTTGTGTACTCACATCAATTTTCATGGTTTAACATTCTGTCTTAGAAAATTACTCTAGTTCTAATGATACCTGGAATTCTAAACCAACTCAACTGCTTATTTTTATTTAGTTGACAGAGGCAGCTACTTTGACTTTTATTTTTCTGTCCCCCAAACTTGTTCCTCACTTATGTTTCTCATATCAGTAAGCATGACAGTTATCCTCTTGCCAAGAGATTTAAGAGAAACCCTTCCCCCAAGACCACCATCACAAAAACAAAACTAAACAGTCCCAAACCAAAACCCCCAAATCCACAAAAGCAAGACAAACTCCAAAAGGGCTGAGGCTGTATTTATTTCCTCTCTTTTTCACCTAATTTATCATATCCAATAATGAATCATTTGGGCAAAATTCCCCAACTGATATCCTTGCATCAACACTTGTAAACATTTAATCTCTCTTTTCAGTAGGAGTGATTATATCGCTCCTTTACTCTGTTTTTAACTCTCTAATCGCTGTAAGTCATCTACGACTTAAGAGCACCTAACAACAAAAACAACAATCACTTCTCACTACAACTAGAATAGAGTGTACTCATTACCATGGTTTGTGAAGCCCATCTAGAGAATGCCTGTTTTAACCTTTTTTGATAATCTCATACTGATTACTCCCTTACACAGGACACTGGGTTTATGATTTTTTTTATTTTTTAACAAACCAATTTCTCTCCTTATGTATTATATTGATATATTAGGATAACTATTATGATATTTATTCCTTTTTCTTTATGTGAAAACAGCCTTTACTGTAACTTTTTCCTCCCTTTCTCCTGGAAGTACTACCAGGATACTCCTTGGAGGCAAGGATAGGGAATGGACTTCATTTTCCGTACTTTGGACATGATGCCAGGAGGGGGCAGTCTTTGGAAAAAAGACATCATGCTTTGAAAAATAGACGTTTGAGAGAAAGACATTCAAGGAGTTGGATTGAGATGATGACTCCAAGAATGAGTTTAAGCATTATAGGAGTTTGTGAGGATGGTGCAATGTTTCAATCTGTGGTTCCCAGAGTTTCTACGAATCAGTGCCAGTTTGAGAAGGACTAACAACAACGGTAATAACATTATTCACCATTTATTATTGGTTTTTTCTTTTTCTTCTTGAGAAAGTTCAGATGTCACCCAATTTAAAGCAACAGACTATAACATATCACCTATTCTTAAAAATTACATACTAGAAATAGTTCTGATGAGTGTTATTTTTCTTCAATAAAGTTTCTCACCTTTTCCTCCTCCAAAAGGGGCTTAATCTTTTGTTCTAGGAACTTCAATTACCTATTTTAAATAAGTGAATGGTTTCATATACTTGGTGAATTGTGCACTTCAGAAGCAGATATTGTTTCCAAGTTTTCTAGAAATGAATGCTATATTTTCATGTACATTTCATGAAAGGTTTAATTTTTATAATATATTAATATATATAAAACATTTATATTCTAATTGCCAAAATTATTTCAATTGAAATTATTCTAGTTTCTGGGTGTGTTTTTAAAACTTGCTAAATGAAACAAAATTAGGCAAAATAGTGTATTTAAAATGAAAATGCATTCAAGCTATCAGAATTCCTTTTTGTGTCCTTAATGTCTTTTAATTTTGAAAACTTTCATGTAGTTATTGGATATGATCCATATACTGCACTAAATTCTTTTAAAATATGAGTTTCTATTGAAGGAGGATAATTAATTTGAGCAGTTTAAACAGAAAGTTAGTATATTTCTACAACAATTTTATGGAAAAAATCCTCCATGAGTGTGAGTGGCTAATTAAAAGTCTGTGCCAAAGATTAGGAACTTAAGAAAAAAAAAATCCAAAATCCTAACGCATTTCTGCTATTACCACTTTCATGGGAATGTAAAAGTCACATCACTGAAGAAAAGAGCATAGTTGAAAATAGATTCACTTAGAAGTACTTTAAAAGAAATACGTGTATATTAGAAAGAAAACACTATTGAAGCTAGTAGTTGGATATTTAGAAAATATATTCATTAAATAAATGTACATTTCTTGCCGTCTCTTGGAACAATGTTTTCCATTACAGTTGTATTTATTTACCAAATTTATGGTTCTCATTAATTTAAAGAGTATCATTAGTCACTATATTGTTTTTATTGTTTTATATAAAATCACACTTCCTCATTTGTAGTTATAGGTTCATTTAACCATCAGTTTATAAATGTACAAGTTCACATAATTATGTTTTAAGAGTTGTTGTGGTTTTTTTATGAAATTCTTGAGATACGCAATTGATTTTAATGCTGAAGATTTAGGGCTTCATATCTGTAGTGCCAGGCTGACAACAAGTCAAATTCTTCCGTTCCCTAGATTGTTAGAAAGAATGGCACAGGTAGGTGAGTCTGTGCAAGAATGTATGTTTAAGAACTCCATCAGGAACTATTTCAGACATTGTATTCATTCAGGGACCTACCCTAAATACCTCTTTCCCATTGTGCTCTTTTGGGCCTCTGTATGTTGCTACTCTATATCTCTAGCTGACTTTGTGCTCTAAAACATACCCCTCAGTCACACACAATTTAAACATGTAGCAGGAGAAATTGATCCTTGCAGAAGGGCTCAGAAGGTGGAGGGACAACAGCACAGGAAAAGAAGACCCTGAATAAGATGAATTGATACAGTAACTAGGGCAATGGAGGTGGTGGTGGTTGTTGTTGGTAGGTGTATTGAAATCAGTGAGACTTGCTCAGGAAAGGGCAGGCTTCAGAGCTATTGTACATAGGGTAGCTATGAGTCACAGGTGACTTGATGGTGTATAACAACAACAAGGCTCAAAGGCCACACACCAAACAGCATAAATTAATGTTTTCATGGAATTAAATATAGTTTAACTATTACTTGCTAGCATCAATAAAACTTTATAACCATGTTAAAAATTATTTGTTTGACTCCTAGTCAAAATGTTAGTGGTTTGAACCCATCAGCAACTTTGTGAGAGAAAAATGATATAGTTTGCTCCTCTAGAGATTTACGACCTTGGAAACACTATGGGACAGTTTTACAAGGTCCTACACAGTTACTCTGTGTTGGAATATACTCAGTGCTAGTGGGTTTGGGGTTCTAGAGATAAGATAACTTGTTAATATTTCTAATGGGGCAAATTGTTATTTTTGCACCATTGATAGGAGTACTCATGTAAAGCTGGTGCACTTGATGCCCACAAAGAGAGAACCTGCCTGTTGCAGATAACGAAAAAGTTTGAGGAGGTTTTAAATATTTGATTACCAAACATAGCAACCGTATATATCTCTGACACACATATCCTCATTACCCCAGTTGGGTGTCAATCTGTGTCATCAGGGGTCTTCCTCTTTTGCATTTTCCCTCTACTCTTTTAATCATGATGTCCATCTCCAAGGACTGGTGCTTCCTCTAAACATGCCCAAATTATGTGAGATGAAGCCTCAAAATCCTTGCCTCCAAAGAACAGCTTGGATTCACCCTTTCCAGCAGAGACCTGTTAGTTCTCTCGGCAGTTCATTTTATGTTCAAAACTCTCTCCAACACTACAACTCAAAGGCATCAATTTTTCTTGTGTTTTCCTTGGTCATTATCCACCTGTCTGATATGTAACAGGTAATTGAGAAGACCACGGCCTGGGTCAGGGGCACCTTAGTCTCTAGACTGACATCATCAAATACTGTATTGAATATTTAGTACTTGATTGATTATGCTAGGATTTCCTAAACTACTATAGTTAATTCTAACTCAAAACAATCCTGGAAGACAGTAAAACCACCTCATAGTTTTCAAGGCTTTAATTTGTGCACAAGCAAACTATCACATCTTCCTCTGGTGGGTTTACACTAGGGACTTACATTTTGTCAGAAGAGTGCTTAACTGCTGAGTCACAAGACTCCTACCAGAAATCTTTAGTGATGCAAATGGTTAATATCAATTGGCCATTCAAATAAAGATAAGCGGTTAAAAATGTTAAATTTATTTTCAGTAAAATGAGAACTATTTACATATCAAAGTACAACCAAAAATATCCAGAATGAGACAAAATATTTGTAAAACTTGTGAAAGTAAACTTGTATACAGAAAATATAAAGAACACCTTTAATTAAATAATGATAAGGACTAATTCAATTTTAAAGTGGTTAAGTTGGGCTGATTAGGATAGATATTTCTCAAAAAAGATGTGAAAATATTCAACAAGTACATAAAAGATTCACCATTAGTGTAATTAAAAGAGAAATAATTGCAAAGAAAACCTCATTCTAATTGAGTCAATTCCAACTCATAGCAACTCTGTAAGATGATATGACACCGCCATATAGGGCTTCAGAGACTGTAATCTTTGGTGTTACGTAGGCCTGTTGCTGTTGCTGTCTGCCATCAAGTCAGAACCAACCCAGAGCTGACCCTCCAAGGAGTTTTCAGAGACAGTTAATCATAAGAGAGGAGATAACTCATCCTTCTTCCTTGGAGCAGCTGATGGATTAGAACAGTTTGACTTCAGGATTGCAGCACAGTTTCTTACCACTAGGCAATCAGCCTGCAGTGATTCCTAGTAGTAAGGAATTGCACTACCAGCCTAAAGTGCAAGCAGTTAAAATACATCAGGGGCTCTGTGGGAGAAAGATGGACAATCTCTTCCTGTGTGATTTATAGCCTCTGAAGGGTCAGCCGTCAGTCAGTTCTGACTCAACAGCACATAGCAACAACAATCCATATGGAAGCAGATTGCCACATATTTCTCGACAGAGCAGCTCAGTTCAACTTAACTCATTGCCGTACATTCAGAACTGACTCATAGCTGATCCTCCAGCTGGTTGTTCAGAGATTATAAATCACAAAGGAAGAGAGTGCCCATTTCTCTCTAGAGACACCAGCTGGTGGGTTCAACACACTGACTATTAATTGAAAGATCCAGTGTTTGAGAACTGCATCTCCAGTTTTCTTTGTAAGGCTTTTAGGGTACTATAAATCCAAAGCATGATAAAATTCTACCTTATGTTCACTTGCAAAAGCTACCACAGCTCTTCCATATCCACTAGGATTATTAAAAAAATTTAAAAGAACAACCACCACCAATTGTTGGTAAAACTGTAGAAAAATTAGAACCTTCATTCATTATTGATATACTTGTAAAATAGTTCAGGCACTTTAGCAGTTTTGTTTGGGCCTTTCCCAAAAACACTAACTAGAAGATTCAGAAGTTTAATCCCCTGTAGTATACCTAAGAAAACTAAAGAGCTACGTCCTAAAACCTATATACTAAAACCTGTTCAGGAATGTTAATAATAGCAGTATTTATATTATTGCTGTTATTCAGAAGTGAAAATTATCTAAATGTACACCAACTATTGTACATGATAAATGAATGGGGTATATGTTTCCCTGAACGTGCTCACCTAATGACAAGATATCTGGAGGGCAACTACTTGGCCTACTGACTGGAAGAGATCCATATTTATTCTTATTTTTTTAAAAAAGTTATCCAATAGAGTGTGGAAATTATCGAACAATACCACTAATATCATACACTAGCAAGTTTCTGCTGAAGATCATCCACAAATAATTTGAAAAGTACATTGACAGAGAACTACCAAAAATGCAAGCTTGGTTTAGAAGAGGTCATGGCATTATAGACATTATTGCTAATGTCAGATGGATCTTGGTAGAAAGCAAAGAGTACCAGAGAAATGACTATCTGTGTTTCACAGGCAAAGGAATTTAACTGTGTGGATCACAACGAATTGTGGCTAACCTTAAGGAGAGTTGGAATCTTGGAAAACTTGACTGTGCTTGTGTAAAACCTGTATTTGGACCTCTATTATGAGTCCCAAGTGATGCAACAGCACATAACAACAACAACAACAACAACAACATACTTGGACCAGGAAGCAGCCTTCAGAACAGAGCAGGGAAACAGTGCATGGTTCAAAACCAGGAAAGGAGTGCAACAGGGATGCATCCTGTCTCCATATCTTTTCAATTTATATTCAGAACAGATCATTCAGAAAGCCAAGCTTTATCAGGAGTAATGTGGCATCAGGATTGGAGGAATACTCATCAACAACCTACATTATGCCGATGACACCAATTTTCTTGCTGAAACTGAAGAAGACCTGAAGCACTTGCTGCATAAAGTCAAGGACTGTAGTCTTCAAAATGAATTGAAGCTTAACATCAATAAGACAAAGATTCTCACCACTTGGCCAATTGGAAGGACCATGATAGATGAAGAAGAGATTGAGATTGCTAACAATTACAGCTTGCTCAACTCCACAATCAACACTCTTTTAACACCAGCAGTCAGGAAATCAAAAGATTATTTTTAATTACATTGGGTAAATCTGCTGTCAGGGACTGCTCCAGAGTACTGAGAAGCACAACGTCAGTCAAGAGACCAAGGTGCACCTAATCAAGGCCATGGTCTTTGAAATTATTTGTTGTGCTTCAGAGAATTGGACAATGACTAAGGATGATAGAAAAAGAATAGAGGCCTTTGAGTTGTTTAGTTGGAGAAGAGTCTTGAACATACCATAGACTGCCAAGAAAATAAATAAGTCTGTCTTGGAGAGGGTGAAAACAAATTTCTTCTTGGAGGCTAGGATTTTGAAACTCAGTCAGACATACTTTGGACACGTGGCAAGGAGTGACTGGGCCTTGCATAAGGACATCATACTTGGAGGAGTGGAAGGACAGCACAGGGGAGGAAGACCCCAGATTGATACAATAACTGGGGCAATGGGTTGGTGTGCTGGAATTAGTAAGACTGGCTCATGACAGGTTCAGAGCATCTGTACATATGGTGGTAATGGGTTGCAGGCTACTCTACAACATGTAATGACAATAACAACAAAAACAACAACAATTTATTCAGTAAGGGAGTTCTTGTGGATTATCTAGAAGTAGTTGTGCTGCCAACTTAAAGGCATGCTCTTCACACCCACCAGCTACACCAGAGAAGAAAGCTGGATCATCTCCTTCCATGTGACTAAGTCTATGTAAACCCACTGGAGGGTTAGCTATAAGTTGCCTCAGACAACAAAAGTACAGAACAAAAATGACAGTGATATTTATTCAATGAAATGTTGCTATTGATTTTAGGTGTCAAGTTGAGTATGACCCATAACAACCCCATGAATAAGCGATCAGAACCCTGTCCCATCCCGTGCCAATCTCATAACTTCTGACATAATAGAGCCCATTGAAGTAGTCACTGTGTAAACACATCTGATTGAGGCTCTTTCTCTTTTGCTAACCCTCCATTTTGCCAAGGATGATGTCTCTCTCCAAGGAATAGATTCTCCTAGCAACATGCCCAAAGTTTGTAAGAAGAAACATTATTATCTTTAGTTCGAAGGATTACTCTGGTGGTACTTTCTCCAAGACGTGTTTGTTTGTTCTTTTGGAAGTTCATGGGATATTCAGCATTCTTCTCCAATACCACAGTTCAAAGATATTCTTCGGTTACCTTTATTTATTGTCCAGCTCAGATGCATACTAAGTGATTTAAAAGATCAAGACCTGAATCAGGTATACCTTAATTGTCGCATTCCTCCTCATATATTCCAGACTCCTGACTAATCTGTTCCACATATAGATTGAGAAAGTATTGAGACACTGTGAAGTGTCTCCTTGCTCTATTCTGTCTACTTCTTCCTGGTTCAAGAATTGGTTTCACATGAGCACAATTAAGTATCCTGGGATCCCCATTCTTTTCAAGATTAGCCACAATTTGCTGTGATCCACACAGTCAAATGCATTTGCATAGTCAATGAAGCACAGATAAACATTTTGGTCAAGATCCATCTAACATTGGCTATGATGTCCCTAGTGCCATCCATCTTCTAAACTCAGCCTGCACATCTGGCAGTTCTCTGCTAATGTACTGTTTGAGTCCTTTTTGGATAATTTTAAACAGGATCTTGCTTGTGTGTGATATTAATGATATTGTTTGATAATTTTCACACTCTGTTGGGTCACCTTTTTTTGGAACAGAAATAAATACATATCCCTGTCAATCAGTTGACCAGGTACATTTCCTCCAGATTTCAGATTAACAGCATAAGCTGTTAAGTGTATCGGGGTGAACTCTGTTTGCTGAAATATGTAATTAATAGTCCATCAATTTCAGGGGTCTTGTATTTTGCCAATTTCTTCAGAGTAGCTTGAACTGCCTCCACCATCACCATTGTCTCTTGATCATGTGTAGTTTTATGAAGTTCTTCTATGTCAGCCCATTCTTTTTGGTATAGTACCTTCATGTATTTCTTTTTTGATGCTTCCTGGGCCATTCAATATTCTGTCTTCAGTATCCTTAAGTATTGTGACTTGAGTCATAAATTGATTTTTCAGTTCCTTCAGCTTAAGATATCCTGAACGAGTTTGTCTCTTTTGAATTTCTGAATACACTTTCTTGCATATTTCATTATTATACTCTTTTTTGTTTTCCCAATATGCCCTTTGAAATTCTCGGTTTCAGCTCCTTAATTTCTTGAATTAATCATTGTTGTTGATTGCCTTGACTCATATCAACCCTATGAACAAAAAGCCTGAAGCCCTTCTACAACTATCAACATTTATCAAAGTTCATAGGGTTTTATTGGGTTTCCAGAGGCATTTTATTTAGAAAATAGTTGCCACTTCTGCTTCCAAAACCTGTCATAGTATGTTATTGTTATGACTCATTGAGTCACCTGCAATATAAAGCAACCCTATGTACAGCACCTCTGAACTCTTCCCTGTACTAAACCAGTCTCACTAATTCTGACACACCAACCCCCATTGTCCCAGTTACTGTATCAAACCATCTTATCCGGGGTCTTCCTCTTCTGTGCTGTCCATCCACCCTTCCAAGCATCATATCCTTCTCCAAGGAGCAATTTCTCTTGACCACATGCCCAAAGTATTTAAGGCGGAGTTTAAAAATCCTAGCTTCCAAGCAGAGACATGATTTCACCCTCTCCAAGACAGACCAATTTGTTTTCCTGGCAGTTTGTGGTATGTTCAAGACTCTTCTCTAGCACTACATCTCAAAGGCATATATTCTTCTTTCATCCTTAGTGATTGTCCAGCTCTCTGAAGCATAACAAGTAATTTATAAGACATGGCACTATCACAATATAACAAACTGACAAATTAATGCTGTACCTCTGATATAAAATCAAGTGTACAAATATTGTGTTACCAAATGCAATTGAAGTCCACATAGATGTGACAGGATGTGCTCCTGGGAAAGTGTTAAAGTCTTACAGCTGAGTCTTACACCTGGAATACTGGGATAATTTTCTAAGATGTAGATACTAAGGTCACAGGAGAGTTTGATGAATTTTTGAGCCTGGTGTTCAAAAATATTGAGGCTGGTGCTCAATGAAATGTTAATCAGAAGTACAAATGAATTCAGTATGGCTACAAAGTTATATCATAAGTGAACTTTGGAAGTAAAGTAGTAAGTAAGTACGAGACGCAAGGAAGGAAAGGCCACATATTTTACACATTTTATTACTTCATATATATTAAATGCTTGGAGTAGACTAATAGGAGTGAAAGAGATCCATAGCTCTACTCACTTCAAACAAAGGTGTTCAAAGAAAAAAAAAAAGAATGTAGAAACTATAAAACAATACCATAAAAATAACACAGAAGTAAAATTTTGTAGAAGATAGTTCAGAAAAGGTTGCAGTAGTACATCAACAGAGCATCATCAGTAATTTAAACTGGATTCAGAATATGTGGAATGAGGAATGTTATTACTGGTGTTGCATTGAGATTGTCTAAAATATTAGAAAAATGTTTACTTGAACAAATACATACACAAAACCATTCAATTATGTAGATAATAAGAAATTATGCATAACTTGGAATGTAAACTCCAAATCATTAGTTGTCCTCTTGCAGAATTAAGGTACACATAAAACAAGAAGCAGTAATTTGAAAAGAGTAAGAGAATAATCTATGGCTTATAATCAGAATGGTATGCATCAGTTCCACCATACTTATTTAATACCTACGCTAAACAAAAATATCCAAGAGACTTTATGAAGAAGATATATGAAGAATGGGCAAGGTTTCGTTGTTATTTTTGTTGTTGAGTCAACTATGACTCACAGAAGCCCTATGAAAATCAGTCCTGAGGCCTATACTAACCTGTGGTGTCCTAATTATCTCTGACACACTTGAACACATTGATACAATCACTATGTTAGTTCATCTCTTTGAGAATCTTCCTGTATTTCTCTGACCTTCCACATTCCCAAGCATAATATCCCTTTCCAAGGAATACCCTCTCCTAGTGACATGCCCAAATTGTGAGAGACGAAGCTTTGCCGGTTTTCCATTTAAAGAGCACTCTGCAATATGCAGAGGACAGAACCTTGCTTGCATAAAATAAAGAAGTTTGAAGCACTTACTAAAAAAAATAATAAAAACTACAGCTTTCTATATGAATCATACCTCAATTTAAAGAAAATAAAACCCTCATAACTGAACTAATAAACAATATCATGATAGATGGACAAAAGCTCAAAATCATCAGATTTCATTTTCCCTGGAATCACAATAACTACCTATGGAAAAAGAAATTGAGAAATCAAACCGTGTATGAATATGAATAGAAAATATGTTCTTATGACACTCTAAAATATTACTTTCAGGAGTAAGATATGACTGAGCCAAGCCAAGGACAAATTTAAACACCTCAAAAAGATTCAAAAGTAGAACAATTAATTAAGAGGAAAAAAGAAATTAAGAACTTGAGCTATGGTGTTATTGAAGAATATTGAACATTCCATGAGCTGGCAAAGAACTAACAAATCTGTTTTTGAAGAGATACAGCCAGAGACAACTGAGAGCTAAGAACAGATTTCATCTTGCATACTTCCTATATATTGTCATAAGGGACTAGTTCCTGGAGAAGAACATACTTTTAAAGTACAAGGTCAGCAAAAGAAGAAGACATTTAATAAGATGAAGACATTCAATAAGAGATAGTTACTTCAACGATAGACTCAAACGTCCTAGCAAGTGTGGAGATGAAGCACTGGAATATGCTTAATTCTTCTATCTGTAGATTCTCTATGTGTTGGAACAGACCTGATGACATCTACCAATAACAACAAAGCATACCAATGGAAAGTAGATTAGTGGTTTCTGGGATAATTTTCTTTTCCTGTTTACTGTAGCACTTTATTTTTTCAGATTTAATGACATGTCTCTGGGGTTTATGTTTATCTATAACTGTAGAAACTCCAAATTTGTTATCATTGCATAAAAGTTAAGCATTGCATACAAAATATTATGGAACGAAAATGATGAGTAAATATATGTTTGTATAGCAAATAATTTTCTACATCAGGGCAAATAACAGCTGGCAATATTTTGGCAGTAAAACATCATTTAAGTATGTAAATTAGATTCTAAAGCTCAAAATTTTCTAACCCCATTAGACCAACAAACAGAAATAACAACTGGTTCACGAACTCTTGTGTGTCTCCAGGGAAATTCTGCAATAGTTAGCTCTTAAACATTAATACATTGCACAGATGAAGAAATTAATGGCCAAGCAGACTCTCAACATGTAAATGAATTTGTCTTGTGATCTAATAGTAAAATTTATGATACCCAGGGAAATGCTTAATTAAGAAACAGACTGATAATTTTCAGCAAGAAATTATGGATATTTTTTAAATTTACCTACATACCACCCGCCTCTTACCTCTCAAGCTTGTCAGTGATCATCATAATAGTGGTCTGTATTCCTAATGCGGATTGCACATGCCAGAAACTGCAAAACTGTCTTTGTTTTCGAAGAATTGAGATGAGTGTGCGCTTTGGTGAGTCACTGAAATACTGGGACAAGATCTGACTTTATTTTGCTTTCCTTACAACTTTATTGTGAGAATCCCACTTACAAAAATCATTTAATGGCAGGTATATTATTCTCAGCTACCTGGGACAAAGGATAACAAAGGAGACATGCAAAATAGACCAATAAGCATTCGATGGGTGATGACAGTGAAGAGGATATATAGGGAAATAAAAGAATGTCAGACGAAGCCCCAGAATCCTTGCCTCCAAGTTATTCAAAACTCTCTTTTGAACTGAGAAGTAAATTACTAAAATGAAACATCCATTAGATGGGTTCAACAATAGAAGTGTCAGAATCAACTGCTTGACAGTTGTTGCTGTTTTTATGTGCCGTTGAGTTGCTTGCAACTCATAGCGACCCTATGTACAACAGCTCTAAACTGTGCTCTGTCCTGTACCAATCTCACTGTCTCTGACATACTCATCCCGATTGACCCAGTCACCAAATCAATCCATCTCCCAGAGGGCCTGATGAAAGCATGATATCTTTCTCCAAGGACCGGTCTCTCCTTACAACATGACCTAAGTATGTCAGACGAAGTTTCAGAATCCTTGCCTCCAAGGAGCAGCCCGGTTTAACCCTCTCCAGGATGAATCTTTTCGTTTTCTTAGCAGTCCATGGTACATTCGATACTCTTCTCCAGCAACACAGCTCAAAATCATCAATTCTCCTTCTGTCCTCCCTGGTCATTGTCCAGCTCTCTGATGCATCACACGTGCAAAGACCATGGTCTGTACCAGACGCACCTTAGTCTCCAGAGACACACCGTTGCTCTTGAGTACTTTATAGAGGTCCCTAACAGCAGACTTTCCCATCGTAGTGCATCTTTTAATTTCCTGGCTGCTGGTGCCAAGAGTGTTGATTATGGAGCCAAGCAGACTAAAGCTGTGAACAATCTCAATCTCTTCACCATCCATCCTGATGCTGCCAATTGGTCCAGTGGTGAGAATCTTTGTCTTCTTGACATTGAGCATCAATCCATATTGAAGGCTACAGTCCTTGGCCCTCAGCAGCAAGCGCTTCAGGTTCTCCTCAGTTTCAGCAAGCAGGGTTGTTTTGTCTGCATAACACAGACTGTTGATAGATCTTCCACCAATCCTGATGCCGCATTTCTCCTCATAGAGCCCAGCCTCCTGGATGGTCTATTCTGCATACAGGTTGAAAAGATATGGAGACAGGACACGTCCCTGGCATATACCTTTTCCATTTTTGAACCATTCAGTGTTTCCCTGCTCTGTTCTGATGACTGCCTCTTGGTTCAAGTAGAGATTCCGTGTTAGAATTATCAAGTGTTCTGGGATTCCCATTCTTCTCAGAGTCAGCCACAGTTTGTTATGGTCTACACAACCAAGCGCCTTTGCATAATCAATGAAGCACAGGTATACATTCCTCTGGTACTCCCTGCTTTCAGCCAAATATCCATCTGACATTAGCTACAATATCCCTAGTACCATGACCCCTTCTAAAACTAGTCTGGACTTCTGGCAGTTCTCTGCTGAAGTGCTGTTCCAGTCGTTTTTGGATTATCTTCAGCAGAATCTTGCTTGAATGTGAAATAAATGATATTGTTCTATAGTTTCCACTCTGTTGGGTCACCTTTCTTTGAATTGGGAACAAATACAGATCTCTTCCAGTCAGTTGGCCAAGTGGTTGTAAGTCAATTAAGATTATCTGTTCTTATTAGTACATGTGCATAGGGTACATAGGGTTTTCAGAGGCCTGCTATTTCAGAAGTGAATTGCCATGGGAAAGTCTGCTGTTAGGGACCTCTCCAAAGTACTGAAGAGCAATGGTGTCTCTCTGGAGACCAAAGTGAGTCTGATACAGGCCATGGTCTTTGCAATCACTTGTTAT
>NW_006399831.1:14784212-14785737 GCF_000299155.1 Elephantulus edwardii
TTGGAGGCAAGGATTCTGAGCCTCCGTCTAACATACTTTGGACATGTTGTAAGAAGAGACCAGTCCTTGGAGAAGGACATCATGCTGGGGAGGGCAGGAGGGGAAGGCCCTCTCTGAGGTGGATTGATTCAGTGACAGGGGTTATCAGGATGGGAGTGTCAGAGATAGTGTGATTGGTACAAGACAGAGCAGAGTTTAGGGCTGTTGTACATAGGGTCGCTATGAGTCATAAGCGACTCGATGGCACATAACAACAAAAACATTCCTGTTAGTTATCCTAATTTTATTATAATAGTTTTATTTGTCCCTATAAGAATGAGTTAGTTCATTCAGTGTAATGATATCTAGCCCCTCCCAAATTATACAGTATTTTACAAAATTATTGCTCCACAGGAGAAGGGAAAGGGGGCAGAGAGGCTAGGGGTAGAGAGGGGTAGTAGAGTTTGGTTGGTGAAGGGAGAGGGTGAAGGAATTAGGAAAGTTCCAGTGGGGATCTGAAAAGATGGGGTTAAGGGTGGTTAATTTACTAAAACATACACAACATGGGTGAAGAAATATGTGAAGCACCATGTACATCAATGAAACACAATATACATGAATGAAGCACAATGTATATGAATTTTTATGCAAACTAATATAAAATAATAAAATTTAAAAAATATTATCTACCCTGAGGCATAAAAAATAAAAAGTAATAAAGTAAAAGAAATAGAGATGAAGGAACATGTTGGGTATCATAAATTTTGTCAAAATATACTTTATAAGAGTCCAAGAAAGAGAAGAGAAAAATACATGAAATAGTAATCAAAATGATTCCAAATTTGATGAAAGACATAAATCTATCTATCCAAGAAGTCCAATGAAATCCAATTAGAATAAATTCAAAGTCATTCACAATGAACTTGAATATAATCACATTTTCAAATACCAAAGTGAAAGGGGAAACCTTCAAATCAGTAAAACAGAAGTAACTCATCATATACAAAGAATCTTCAATAAGAGGTAGAGTTAATATTTCATCAAAAAACCATGTAGGCCAGAAGGCAGTAGGATGGCATATTTATAACTGAAGAAAAAAAAAAACAACAAAACAGTCAGTGGATAATTCTATTCCCCAAAAAATAAGTCCCCAAAAGAGAGATAGATAACCCAGACATCTATAGATAAAGAAGGAGGAGGAATTGCATAACTAATAGACTTGGCCTATTAGAAATGTTCTAGGTGTAAATAAAAATACTAAGGTTTAAATAAAAGGACAGTAAACAGTAACTCAATATCACAGAAAGGTAAAGCAAACAAGCAAACATAAAAGAACAACAACAAACCCAACCCAAAACCTACAGCCAAACAGTAAAAGGAAATATATAGGTAAATAAATATAAAAGCCAATATTGGGTTTTTATGTTTCAAAGGTTTATTGGGGGAATTTTTTGTCTCCTATATGATAATCGGAGACGCCAAAAGCCCGCGACATCCGTTCCGGCAGAAAGGTCAAAACAGAGGCTCGGCTCTGACTAGCTGAAGT
>NW_006399831.1:14789208-14851577 GCF_000299155.1 Elephantulus edwardii
GTGCAATTGGCACAGGACAGAGCGGAGTTTAGGGCTGTTGTACATAGGGTCGCTATGAGTCGCAGGCGACTCGACGGCACATAACAACAACAACAACATATGATATGAATTCTGTCTCCTGTAAGATAAGATTGCTGATAATAGATGGATCCTTACTGAAATAAAGAATACTAGAAGAATTCCTATTTGTGCTTAATTGGCTATGCATAGGCATTTGACTGTGTGGTGCGTAATAAATTATGGCTATTACTGAGAAGAATGGGAATCCTATACTACTTCTATGTGCTCTTGTGAAACCAATACCTAGACCAATAGGCTGTTGTGTGAACATAGTAACTTTGCATGGTTTAAAATTTAGAAAATGTGTGTCAGCCTGATTGTATCCTTTCTTCACACCTACTCAGTCTATTCGCTGAGAAAATCGTTCAAAAGCTGAATTTAATGTAGAATGTGTCATCAGGATTAGAAGACAACTCATCTATAACTTTCTCTATGCAAATGACACAAACCAGCTTGCTGAAAGTGAGGAAAACACAGACCACTTGCTATAGAAGGTTAAACATTGCAGCCTTTAATATGAATTTCATGTCAATACCAAGAAAACAAAAATTCTCTCCAATGGACCAACAAGCAACATCATGAGAGATGGAGAAAAGATTGAAATGGGATACTTCTTCCTTGGATACACAATCAAGACATTTGGTACCAAAAGTCAGAAAATCAGAAAATGTATTGCCCTGGGAAAGTCTGCAGTTGTGGACCTCTTTAAATTATTGAGGAGCAATAACGTCTGTCTGAAGACTATTGTGTGCCTAATTCAGGGTATATAGTCTTTTCAACAACTTGCTATGCATCTGAGAGCCGGACAATGAATAAGGATGAGAGAAGAAGAATTGATGTATTTGAACTGTGGTGCTAAGGAAGGGTGCTGAATATTCCATGGTCTGCCAAAAGAAAAAAAGGATGTGTATTGGAGATGGTGCTGCCAGATTGTTTCTTAGAGGCAAACATGATAAAGCTTCATCTCATGTACTTTGAAAATGGTGTTGGAAAAGGCTATACTTGGAGATGGACATCATGATTTGAAAGGTGGAGGGATGGTGAAGGAAAGAAAGACAATCACCAGGTGGATTGATACAGTGACTGCAACAATGGACTCTACTACTCTAGTGTGTCAGAGATAGTGAGGATGACACAGGATAGGAAAGGGTTCAGATCTGTTGTTCATAGGTTCATTGTAGTAGACTGGATGACACCTACCAACTAACAACAACAACAACATGATATAAAAGAAGAAGGACCTGAAACACTTGCCAAAGAGGGTCAAGGACTGCATCCTTCAATATGGATTACATCTCAATATCCAGAAAACAAAAATTTTCACCCCTGGACTAATATGAAACATCACAATAAATGGAGAAAATATTGAAATTAATAAAGATTTTGTCTTGCTTGGATCCATTGTCAACACCCTTGGTACCAACAGTCAGAAAATCAAGAAATGCATAGCATTGCAAAGGTTGCTGCCAGGTATTTCTCCAAAATCCTAAATAGCAATTATGTCAACCTAAAAAGGTGCACTTGATTTAGGCCACAGTCTTTCCAATCACTTGTTATGTATCTGAGACCTGAACAAAGAGTAAAGATGAGAGGAGAAGAACTGATGGATTTGTATTATGGTATTAGAGATGAGTGCTGAATGTCCCATGGATTGCCAAAAGAACAAACAAATGTATGTTGGAAAATTGCAACCACAGTGTTCCTTGGATGTAAACTTGAAGCTTTGCATTACATATCTTGTATATAGACAATGATGTCAGTCTGGAGACTAAGGTGCTCTTGATCCAGGCCATAGTCTTCACAATCACATGCCCTGCATCCGAAAACTGGACAATGTCTAGAGATGGTAGAAGGAGAACTGATGCCTTTGAGCTGTGGTACTAGAGAAGAGTATTGAATATATCATGGATTGCTAGGAGAACAAACAGCTTCATCCTGGAAAGGGTGAAACTAGGCTGCTACTTGGAGGCAAGAATTCTGAAGCTTCATCTGACATAATTTGGGCATATTGCAAGGAGGGGCCAATCCTTGGAGAGAGACATATTGCTTGGGAGGATGGAGGGACAGCACAAAAGAAGAAGACCCTGGATGAGATGGATTGACTCAGTGACTGGGGTAATGGAGGTAGGTGTATCAGAGATAATAAGGTTGGCACAGGATAGAGTAGGGGGTTCAGAGCTGTTGTACATAGTCACTATGAGTCACAAGTGACTTGATGGCACATAACAACAACATATTTGGTCAGCAGTTGTATTTACAAGATTTCTTATATGCATATGGAGTGTTCAACCAACCCTCCTATTTCCCACTATTTCTTCCCCCCAAGAGCCTGCTGTACCTCAGGTTATAGCTATATTATCCTATTTCTAGAGGAAGCTCTCAGAACATTCTTCCCAGAGTTTGTGGACTATGCCACTCTTGGCTTACAATCAGGCCCCAGATAAGAAGAAGCACCTCCTCTAATTTAGAAGTATTTATCATTTAGACTGTAAACGATAGCATCTTTAGCCATCTAGACTAGACTAAGCTATTCTGAAACTAGAAGAAACCTTACCTTAGGCTGGATGCCCTATCTTGTGACACACCCTCAATATACCTTTCCCATAGCATATAGGTTTGTTTTGTGATATTTTTATGCTTGTTTTTTAAATAGTTTGTTCAGATGTATATAACACTTCCCTGACAGTTTTCTACATTGGAGTTGGCGTGATTTGCATGATATTGCTTACTTTGTATTTTGTGTATTTATACATCTTCTTGTTTAGAGTTTGGTCTTGTTTCCTGTTTGCCATACCAATGCGGCTTGCAAGGTGCTAGAAGCTATGCCAACAGTCCTTAAAATACCAGCAGGGTCACTCATGGTGGACTAGTTTGAGTGCACCATCCAAAATAAGACAAGCTAAGAACCAGAATTTTCCATGTACTTCTGAAATAACAAGACTTTGAAAACCCTATGAAAAACAGAGGAGCAGTATTATCGTACTAGAAATAGAGTTTTTTAGCTTGGAAGCCACTAACAAATGAGAAGAAACAGCTACAAATATCCATTATTAATTTGGAACACGGAATGTAAGAACTATGACTATAGGAAATTTGGAAGTCGTCAAAAATGAAATGGAATTAATAAAGATCAGCGTCTCAGGCATTAATGACTTGAGATGGAATGGCCACGTTGACTCAAACAATCATATGATCTATTATGCAGAAGTAAGCTCTGGTGGCCAGAAGTTGCGCTGCAACCCTGAAGGCTCACTGTTATAGGTCACCAATTGCTCCATCGGAGGATTGGCAATCTCCTCCTGCGTAATTAACTGACTCTAAAAAAGAAAATGGCATCTTGAGCAAAAAGGTGCTGCATTCATAGTCTAAAGGAACATTTCAATATATAATTTGAAGTACAATGCTGTGGGTAATAAAGTCTATATGCATATACTATTCTTCTTAAGTCTTACTTTTTGTTGTCCAAACCTAATATACATACAAATCAGTTGAAAATATCACATATCCACTGACTGCTCCATGGGAGAAAAGATGGGTGATCTTCTCCTGTGGTGTGATTAACTCCTATGAACACCTGCTGTAGGGTCAGCTATGTATCAATTCTGACTCAACGGTACACAACAACCGTTGTTGTTGTTAGGTGCCATAGAGTTAAGTGCATCTCATAATAACCCTATGAAGAACAGATCAAAATTCTGTCCTATCCTGTGCCATCCTCACACTTCCTGACACACTGGAGCCCATTGCGGCAGTCACTGTATCAATCTGCTTAGTGAGAGTCTTCCTCTCCTTTGCTGACCCTCTACTTTTGTGAATATTATATTTCTTTCCAAGGAATAACTGCTCCTCACAACATGACTGAAGTGTGTGAGGTGAAGCCTCATCATTCTTGCCTCCAAAAAGTATTCTGCCTGCACCCTCTTCAAAACATATTTGTTCTCTTGGCAGTCCATAGGATGGTCAGTGCTCTTCTCCAACACCACAGCTCAAAGGCATCAATTTTTCTGTCATGGTCGATGAATAAGGAACAATGGTAGGTTCATGTTAATCTTCAAACTGATATCCTTACTCTTTAGCATTTTGGAGAGATCCTTGAGAGAAGATCTTCCCAATCAAAACCATCTTTTGATTTCTTGACTGCTGTTACCGTGGGTGCTAACTGTGGATCCAACTAAGATGAAATTGTTGACAACTTCAATCTTTCCCCCCCTTTCTATCAAGATGTTGCCTATTGGTCCAGTGGTAAAAATTTTTGTTTTTTGATGTTGAGATTTAATCTACATTGAAAACTGTAGTCTTTGATTTTCTTACTTCAAAATAATTCCATTTATGGAAGATAAGAATGTGGATTTAAAAATATAATCTGAGTTGTTAATTTGTCGAAGTTGGATAAAAGAGTACATGGGAGTTTATTATAATACAATTTGCTCTCCTTATCCATATATTAGAAATTCATATAGTAAAAGGTGTGGTATATGTGTTTGTGTTTAATAGACTTGCTCCTTGTAAAGGTGACATGACTAAAAGCCATAATAAGTAAATTGTGTACTAATAATTTTAGAAGTGGTTAAGAAAGAAGAGTAGAATAGGAGGATAATAATCATTGTAGAACTCATTGAACATATAAAATGTACTTATTAAATATATTCTCATATATTACTTGTTTTCTCTTTCTACTTAGAGGAAGCAGGAGTGGCATCCACTTCCAAAATAACTTGCCTCCACAAACTCAATGAGCTTGGAGAAACGATGAAAGCTATACACATGTTCAGGTCTTTCATTCATAGGGTCGCTATGAGTCGTCTATGACTCAATGACATTTCACAACAATATCTACTTAGATACATATTAATGACACTAATTTGCAAAATTCCTTTCAGGTTTCCATTTTTCAATAAAAGCAATATAAATTTAATCTATAAAGTGTAAAGATTAATTAAGTTACCACTTTGCCACTTGTCGATCAGTTCTGACACCACTCACTCGTGCTGCAATTCCACTCTCTGATCCTAACCACTTACAGTTATGTCAAAGCTCACTTTTAAAAGGACACCGACTGACAATCTACTCCTGTACCAATCAGATCTGATTTGATGGTACACATACAAAATAATAATAAAAATATTTTTTTAACTAGTACACCATCCTTCAGATTTTCTAATTGGTATATGCTAGATTGATGCCTTTGAGTTTTATTGTTAGAGATGAACATTAAACATATATATCCTGGACTGGCAAGAGAACAAACTAGTCTATTTTGGAGAGGGTGAAACCAACCTGCCCCCAGAGGCTCTATATCACATATTTTGGGAATGCTGCCAGGAGGAACCAGACCTTGGAGAAGAACATCATGCTTGTAAGGGTAGAGGGACAGCACAGGAGAAGGATATTCTGGATGAAATGGACTGACACAGTAACTAGGATAATAGAGGTAGGAATTTTGGAGACAGTGAAATTGGCTCAGGATAGTGCGGGGTTCAGAGCTGTTGTGCATAGGGTCACTGTGAGTCACAGCCCATTTGATGACAATAACAACAACAACAACCTGGGAATGTAATACCCTTATTTCTGACATGGTGTCTGAAATTTGATATTTTCCTGATTTTCCTTTGAGATACTTGGTACAAGTATAGAGACCTTCATGACCTACAAGTTTAGGGGCCTCTTTCATCTACTGACAACAACTACTAGTTTGAATTTGATAATTTGCTGCAACAACTCACTGAATTGATAGGAAGTACTGTAATTATAATTGTTGTTGTTGAGTACTGTCAGGTCGGAACTGAGCAATAGTTGACCTTCTGGTGGATTTTCGAAGGCAATTAATTCCACCAGAGGAGATTATCTATCTTTCTTCCAAGGAGCAGCTGGTGGATTTGAACTGCATGTTTTCCACAGGCCACCAGAACATGTTTACTATAGCAAAATAATACAAATCAGGATTGTCACTAAGAAGACAAGGTATGGGACATGGTCTGTGAGTGTTTGCAATGCTGCACTTTTATATCATAAAGAGATTGCATCACCCTCCCTTCAACCAGTCAGGAGGCGATCAGAGCTTGCATGCTCTGAGCCATAACTGACTTTATCACATAGTCACAATCAAGGCCTATTGTATATGCATGAAAGATTAAACAGTATCTCCAGAGATTAGTTACTATCAGACTACTTGGTAGCCTTTCTTGTCTGGCTGTCTCCTACTCATTAGTTCAAATACTCAGATATAGTCTGGAAGCTTTGGATGGCTAATAAGGGCAACTCCTAAGTAATCTTTCATGAACCAAGGACAGGGCACTGGTCAGATTGCTTTTTTTAGAAGTCAATTCATTCCTGCATATTATGATTGCACATCATTCTCACTAGAGCTTATGAATTTTCTTAAAGATTTATAGAATTGTCAAGTTCTTAGTCGCTAACTAAAAGGCTGATGATTTGAATCCAACAGCTTCTCCAAGGGAGAGAGATGTGACAATTTGCTTATGTGAAGATTTAGAACTTTATGAACCCAATAGAACAGTTCTACTTTGTACTTAATCGTCTCTCTGAGTAGGAATCAACTCATCAGCAATAAGGAGGCTTGATTTTGGCTCAAAGAACTCTGGCATCTTAAATTTTAGGTGCTATCTTTACTTATGCATTTTAGATGAAGTAGTTTATGTTGTTTGTTTTCTCTACAGGTAGCTAAATCTAGCTTGATGGAATTTATGGACCAAGAGATTTGAAACACATTTTAATGTGAAAATTTATTTTATTCATTTTAGGTTTCCTTCACTTAAAATTGTTGAATATTCTGCAATATTAATTTATCCAAACAATTTCCTTAATAAAACAAAAAAATAATTTCTTTTCATAGAAATCTATCATACAATATAGCATGTAAAATACTTTTAACCAAAATAATTAGTATCTTAAAGAAATTAATGTCCTTACAATCAAAACCAGAGCTTGACATAGGGACATTTGTTTTATAACTATTTGCTACTGCTTTTTGGGACTCTTTTAAGTGTATTACCCTGTCATCCCCACACTTAGTTGACATTTACCATGACAAGCTTTATTAATTTTTAGGAATTATTCTTTCTGGCAGTATTTTTATTCAGAATACATTATATTAGAAGAGGATGGGGCAAGATGGAGAATAATGGAACTGAAATGAATAATTTAATGTATTAAAAAGGAAAATGTGTTACAAGAGTAGCAGAAGAAATTCCATGTATTTGAATAATAATAGACTATGAAGGGTCTATAATGGGGCTTGAAACTTAGAAAGGACCCTAACAGGTCATCTAGCTTTTCCTTAACTTCAGCAGAGCCTCAATTAAAACAACTTAGACAGAAGTAGAAATCCATTAAATATCTTCTGTATAAGGCCATTTTTAAAACTCTTCCCAAGGGTCACTTATCATTGGGAAAATCATATTTGAGTAAGTTTCTGATAATGCAGAAATAGTGTGATGTTCCTGGAATGTGCCTGCTGGATGCCTGGCAATTGCAATGCAAAAATGCATATATTATTGGGCAATAAGTGTAATTCTAGTATTCTTTTTCTCTCTTGCTCTTTTTATGTCTCTGATCTTAACAGAGGCACAGCTATGACCAATATCTTTTGGAACAAAACATCTTTTGGAAAACCAATGACTTTCTAGTAGAAAATTTTCCCTGCAGTTGTTGTTATGTTGTTGTTATGTGTCATCGAGTCACTTGTGACTCATAGTGACCCTGTGTACAAGATCTCTAAATCCTGTGCCAGCCCAGCCATCTCAAACACCCTTATTCCCACACCTCCAGTCACAGAATTGATCCATCTCATTGAAGGTCTTCCTCTAAGGAAATGAAATAGAAAACAAATTGATACTCCAGTCTTAATTTGTATTTGTTTTTGCTTTGTCTTTCTTTCATGTGTTTTTAGTTTCAGTGGTTAGTAAGGAATCCAAGTTTCTCCTTGGAGGCAAGGATTTTGAGTCTCACGTATGTTGGGAGCGTGGCCAGGAGGGACCAGTTCTTGGAGAAGGGTATTATACTTGAAAGGGTTGAGGGACATCACAGGAGAGGAAGACTTAGGATAAGATGGACTGATAACTAGGGCGATAGGATTAGGTGTGTCAGAGTCAGTGACACTGGCTCCATATAGGGCAGGGTTCAGAGCTGTTGTACAAAGGGTGGCTGTGAGTCAAATTGAGGCACATAACAACAACAATGTGTTAATATTATACGTTACAATGGAGTGCAGCAATGAATTATAATAAGATGTATACTCTACACATTATTGTAGAAATATATTCTAACAATGAGAATATGATGGAGATTGTGAGGATGACTCAGGAAAAGGTTAAGTTTAGATATATTGCTTGTAGGGTTATTCAAGGCATCTGTACAACAACAGTGTGTTACTACTAATAACTGTCAGTATGTTAAAGATTAAATTAAATAATTGTTTTAAAATACCTAGAAGTACTATGTTTGGCAGTAAGAAATTCTTATTAGATATCATACTGATTATTTCTTTTATTAGTGCTAATTCTAAGACCATCCATATAGGAAGCTAGTAGAAGATCATTTTTCCTCCTACCTGCAATTTAGAGGCTTGAAAACACAATAGAAGATCAATTATGAGCCATTCATGTCCAACTCAATGATAATGAGTAGTAGTGATAGTAGCAACAGCTGTGGTATATTATTAGAAAAACTCCTGACCAGTAAATGAACATTTTAATAGCCTGAGATGTTTGAAAACTTTGAGTAGGGTACAGAGTTTGTGTGGTTGAAAAGAGTTTTGGAATATTAGTCTAAGAGCAGGGAGATGGCCAATCTGGCTTCTGGGGATTAAGAATTTATCCTTAAATAAAAAGTAAATAAATCATTCAGTGGAAGATTATTTAAGTGGTCATAATGGGTTGGCCATATTAAGAGGTGTTAATCAATATCTTTGAGAAAAAAAATCAATTTTTGAAATTAACTAAGTGAAGCACTATACAGACACACACACACACACACACACACACACACACACACACAATTGCACAGATGTATCAGTTTGGCAAATTGATTGATATATGTTAATCTGGCTTGATTCCCAAAGAAGAATACTGTTTGTTCCATTTGTTTACTCATGTTGAAGTATTTTATCTTGTTTTGGTATGGTGTAGAGATAAGGAGGTGTGGTGTCAAATCAAAGGCACAGGGTTTGAATCTACCAGCTGCTCGGCAGGAGAAAGATGGGCACTACTAGTCTCTTATGTGATTTTCTGCCTCTGATTTGAAAATCAGCTGGAGGTCAGTTATGGGTATGTTCTTCTTCAACGGTACATATCAACAACTCCTTTATAATAAAACTTACTTTGTTAACCTATCTTAAAATAAAGCAGCCTCTGATGATGTAACGGGTAAGAGGTGCACTGCCACACTCTGAAGCAGGTGGTTCAAATCTACCAGCTGCTCTTAAGGAGATAAATGGGCGTTCTCTTTCCATGTGATTTGTAGCCATGTGATTAAAACCCACAGAAGGCCGGTTGAATCAGCAGTGAGTTTACCTGAGTTGACCTTAAAATAAATATGGTTGATATTTTTCTTTCTCTCCTTTTTTTCATAGCTAGCATTTCCACAAATTAATTGAAACATTGAAATAGAAAGGCATTTCTATTCCTTTGAAACACTTTACAATTTGTGTGAATTTTATTTAATAAAATAACATTCAAATTAGAATGTTGAATGTGCAAACATATTGATTCCAGATAAACAGTTTGATATTCACACAGGAACAATTTACCTGCAGTTCTATTGTCTAAAGAAGTGACACTTGAACAACATGATCTTGGACTCTGTGGGCTCATGTATAAAATATTATTTTGTGTTTTTTTTCCTTTTTCTTGTTTTGCTGGTGAGCTAAAATGCTGCTAATCATCTCCTCATGGGCAGTTTGATTAGGATAATATGGCAGTCATCTTAAGCAAATATTACATGATCTCATATTAATTGTTATTGTTGTTGTGTACAATAGGGTTGTGAACAGACCCATAGCTGACCCTCCCTCAGGTTTTCAGAGGCAATTAATTGTACATGAGTAGATTGCCAATTCCTCTCCCCCAAGAGAAACTGGTGAATTGGAACTGTGTGCCTTTGATATTGCAGTGCAGCTTCTTGCCACTAGGCCACCAGATTAGTACACTATGCTATTAAGTTTATTATAATTCACAGTGATCTTATAGGACAGAATGCAACTGACCACAAGATTTTTAGACTGTAAATTGTTACAAAAAACAGAGTGTCTTATCTGTCTCCTGAGAAGTGTCTTGTTCTAACAGCTGACTTTTGGTTGTTGCTGTTACTGTTTTTGCTCCAACAGTTGACTTCTGATTGTTGTTATTTTTGTATAACATAAAATAGGAAGCGACCCAATGCTTCCCCTCCAGCAAGTTTTCATAGGTAGTTAGTTGCATGGGAGGAGATTGTCCATCTTTCTCCCATGGAGCAGCTGGTGGATTCAAACCATGTGTCTTGAGGCTTGTAGAACAGCTGTTTGCACTAGTCCACTAGCTGAATTACTTAACTGCTATGTGACCAGGGCCCCTTCACTACAGTTTAGTAAATAGGTACTGTTGAACCTTCTATGACACATAGCAAATCTAGGAACAACAGGTCAGAACCATGACCTGTCCTGCAACATCCTCATGGTATTCCACATCTTTGTGACCACTACATGGGATTTTTGAGGAGAATTCTCTCTTTCTCTGACCCTTTGCCTTTACTAGCATGATGTCTTTTTCCAAAGACTAGAATTTCCTGATAATGTGTCCAAAGTATACAAGTTTCACCATCCTTGAAGGTAAAGAATGCTTCCTCCAATAAAGATATGTTCAGGGTTTTTTTGCAATCAGCAAATATTTAGTATTCTTTTCCAACACCACAATTCAAAGGCATTGATTCTTCTTTAGTTTTCCTTACTCATTGTTCAACTTTCAGATACATAGGAAAAAATTTAAAAAGCCATGGCTTGAATTAGGTGTACCATACTCTTTAAACTGATATTCTGAGACTATCTTTTTATTTTTTTTTTTGTAGTTGAATGGCATTAATTTTTCTGTGAGGGAGGATTGGAAGAGAAATGTCTAGAACAACTCCTTCAAAAGGTAGTAAGGAGCAAAGTGTGAGGAACACCATAATACTCATTGTATATACCAAGTCAATTCTGATAGATACATAGTAACTGTCAGATTTTTGAATCTATGACTTTTTAAAAAATATTTTTATTTATTTGATTTATTTTTTGAAAACATTGTTTTCACAAAAGATCCTTCTCATTTTCTTCACCCCACTCATCCATCGAATTGTGACACTCTATGATTAACACCCTACCCCCCATCCTCACCCCTCTATTTCCACATTCCCCCCTGAGCCTCACACTCATTCTACAATAATGGTTTTATACAGAACTTATCCTTCTGGGACTGAGTTCACTCAACATAATGCTCTCCAGTCTCTCACAAGTTATGTAGTAATTTACAAAATCATTGTTTCTGTGTGCTGCCTAGTATTCCATTGTGTGGATGTACCACAACTCTCAATCCATTAATTTGCAGTTGGACATCTGGGCTGTTTCCATGTCCTTGCCATGGTGAATTATGCTACTATGCACATTGGTATACAATACTTGGAATATAGGCCCAGAATAAGAGAACTGATGCGCTTTTGATTTCTTAACTGCTTTTATAATGGGTGTTTGTGGATCACAGTGAAATGAAGTGACTGACAATTTTAATCTTTTCTCAATCTGTCATTATGTTGCTTTGGGTCCAGAACTGAGGAATTTTGTTTCTTGATATTAAGATGTAATACACAATGAAGATTCTATTATAATCTTGGGCCATCAGTAATTGGTTTAAGTCCTCTTCACTTTCTGTAAGCGATTTTGTCATCTCCATAAAGAAGCTTGTAAATGAATCTTCTCCCAATCCTGATGCCACACTCTTCATGTAGTCAAGCTTCTTGAATAGTTTCCTCAGCATACAGATTAAATAAATGTGGGAAAATCATATAACCCTGACATATACCTTCCCTGATTTTAAACCTTGAAGTGTTCCCTTGCTCTGTGTGGACAACAGTTTCTTGGTCTATGTATAGGTTTCACAAGAGTACAATTAATTGTGCTGGGATTCCCATTACTCAGTATGAACTATAATTTTTTTATGATTCACATAGTCAAATGAGTTTGCTTGGTTAAAAAAAAATACAAGTAAACATCTTCCTGGTATTCTATTTTCGGTCAAGTTCCAACATCAGCCTGATCAACCTGATTTTCTGCCAGTTCACTGTGGTTACAACTGTGGTGGGTAGGGGGAATCCCTGTGTGATTGAGGTCCTCAAAATTCATTTCCATTGTTCAAGAGTCAGCATAGCTGTTCAAACCTGAATTGTTCAAGGGGAAATTGAAACTATAATTGAATCTTCAATTGTTCTTGAGATTGGTATATCAAACCATTGCATTGTTTAAGGGTCAACTATAAACTTCTAGTATGTGATGTTGGATCTATCAAGCATCTATGTTTTTTAAAAAGTATTTTAATGTTTCATTAATAAGGATGAGCATCATAGCATTAATGGCCTTAAAACACAAACTATACCTCCTAACAGCTGCTTATTATTTTTTCTATAGATTACAGGAAGAACCACATAGCTGTTCTTTCCTTCTAATCTCCAACTTAATACCAGTACTAATTTATTCTCGTTGCTGTTGAGTTGGAATAGACCTGGGAGGAGACTGTCCATCTTTCTCTCGAGAAGCTGTTGGTGGATTTGTACTACAGAGAGGCTCTCCTACCAACCACAGCTTTGATCTTTATTTCGACCTACTCTCACTTCCTTTTCTCTTTTCATATATCTTTCCTCCTTTTGTCACCACTCCACAGAAATGATGTTTTAGATCCTTCACTCCTTTGGGATGGTCTAATTAACATTATGTTTATTTCCAAACAAGGTAATATTTACATCTACAGGGAGTAGGACTTCGGCATAATGTTTGAGAAACACATGTCAATCCATAGCCTATGGTATTAATAATTTGGAGGGTGTTTTTAAAAAATTGTAACCTCAGAATAATGAAATCTAACTCATAAAGACAAATAACCCTTAACTTTTCTATGTTTACAAGACATAAACAATACAAACACAATTGAGAAAAATATGCAAATGTTTTACATTCACTCTCTAGGTCCCTTTCTACAGGTTAGCACTCTCATCTATTTGCTGTTTTTTCTTTCTGATATCTTCTCTATGCCTGTGTATGCTCACAGAGCTATAGTTATAATTATATAATTGGATAATCTGTTCCTCTGTTAGAACGTTTTTTTCTCTTGTTGTTACTGCGTACCGTAGAGTCAGAACCAACCCTTAGCTGACCCTTCAGCAAGTTTTCAGAGGCAGTTAGTTGCACTTCTTCCATGGAGCAACTGAGGGCCTCGAACCACATGTCTTTGGGATTGCATTACAGCTTCTTGCCACTAGGCCACCAGAGGTCTTTGTTTTTTCATTAAGTAATAAAAATAACTTTTGAAACTGTACATATAAATTAGATATATGTGGATTAAAAACCTAAGCATTGATACTTATAAAAGAGTTCTAAGAAAATTTACATATATACACATGAGCATAATTTTCTGTTGATGTTTTGCATTTTCCATATCTTGTATCATTTTTAATTTATTCTAGATAGTATTTGCTTGAGGGAGCTCTAGTGGCTTAGTGATAAGGAATGTTATTGCCAATCCAAAAGATCACAGTTCGAATCCACCAGCTGCTTGGTGGAAAAAAGATGGACATTCTCCTTCTATGCTATTGACTGCTCTGAAAACCCACTGGAAGATCAGCTATGAGTCAGTTTTGACTCCCTGGCACAGAATAGTAACAGCGCTTACAAATACATCTGAAAGTGAAATTGTTTTATTTAGACAGAAAACAAATACCTTTGCTATCCAGGATAACAAAGATACTGTTTTTTCTATGGCAAATGTTGGGTAGGGTTGGTTGTGAAAAGATTTGGGATTTCCTAAGATAAGGCTTCCTCTGTTATGACATGAACTGTGGACATGGTACACCCCTAGATGAGACTTGAGTGGTGATGAGGGCAAGGAAACTCCGTATGAATATGAGGCTCTTGGTATCTGCTGTGTCATAATAAAAATCTTTTTTCTCTAACCTAGGAATCATATATCTTCAGCATTCATGAAACTGATATTATTATCTATATCTCCAAACATGCTTTGGTGATATGTTTAATCTTTTCTAACAAGGTCCTTCTCCCTTTCGCTGCAAAGTTTCACATGGCCGTGAACAAGCCTGCATAAGCAAAGAGAACATACACATTTTTCATATCTATTCATTTAAAATTATTTACTTTTTGGTTGTTTTTCTTTTCCTTTTTTTTTTTAACTGGTTTGCTTAAAAAATTTATACACATTGTGTTTCTCACTGAGATCCTTCCCATTTCCTTCCCATCCCTATTCACTTACCAAACTGTGGGTCTTTGTAATGCATATTTATGTTGTTTTCAGTGTGAGTCATTCAGCAGTTTTTCAACATATCCTTGAGAAAGCTATCATTCCTTCCTATGGGAGTGGTGTGCCTCTTTCCTGAAAGTATGTGTCCTTCTTTTCTCTCTAGCTGGCATTGGCAGTAGGAAACCAATCATGCTGAACTTGGGTGATCACTTCTACTACTGTCTGTTTGCCAACTTCTTGCTGCTATTAGGAAACAGTATAGCTCAACTTTGTAGGCTACCTCGTAAGATATGAAAGTGATATGGATAAAGCAAATACCCTATTCATATAGCTAAGCCTCTAAATATGTTATTAGTTCCTTGGGATACTGTGTCTTGTTTTTTTCTTCCAGATTAAACACAGCGCACTCTGATATAAATGATAAAGGCCTGTGACTGAGAAACAAGGATAGACACTGCACAAACATAGTGTCCCTGCACTAAGTATTCTGTATTACACAAACGAAAATCTTTTCAAATTGAGATTGGTTTCAGAGGTTCCTTAAATCTTGTCTTTTGTCTTAAGCTACTCTTTTAAATATATTATGCTGACATTCCAATTGTCCCTCAGAAGCACTTCACATTTTGCAGAAAAGCATGAAATTTCATCTCAAGCTTTGCCAATTTGGGTAATATTTCATGATTCAGCCAAATGCTAATAGGTCTTTTCCTGATCAAGCAATAAGTGGCTTGATTTAACTTCTGTCTGCTCTCAGAGAGAGTGATGGTGCTCCTTTATTGGATTATTGAGTGCCTGGTAAATATAAAAGTGAATGCATTTGACTGATACTGAAAGGGTGGAAGTTCGAAACAGTTGTCAATCTTTTTCTAAAAAATCAGCTGTTGAAAACTCCAAGGAGTACAGTTCTCCTCTCACACCATGTTGGTCGTCATGAGTCACTACTGACTCCATGGCTGCTGGTTTTGCTTAATACATAAACATCTCTAGCTAGGATGAAAGGTCATTTGAAAACAAAGAATTTTTTCCCATGTAACTATATTTCTTTTTGTTATTGCTGTGTTCCTTTGTTGAGTCTGAACCAACCCATAGCTGACTCACTGGCGGGTTTTCAGAGGCCAAAGAGATTACATAGAGATTACATATCCTTGTCCAACAGAGCACTTAGAGGATTCGAACCACTAACCTTCAGTATTGCAACACAACTTTTTCCCATGAAGCCACTAGTGCTGGAACAATAGAATTTACCTTATTGTAAATAAAAAAGAATTTTACTTTTTGTTAAACTGTGCTGCATTATAAAATAAGCCACATTTTTAAAAAAAAAAGAAAAAAAATTACAAAAAAAAGATAAGCCACATTCACTGTAAACAAATGGCTCATTTTTCTACTTAGGTGATAGTGCCAGTTCTAATTAGAGTCTTTGATCCTTATAGAAAAGTAACATTTCATTTTATCCCATTATACTCAGACTCTCTTTTAATCAGGTTTATGGTTTGCCCTTTGTTAATCCTGCTGATTTAATTTTCTCCTATTTCCTACATGCTCTTTCAGTTACAGGTATTTCAAACCCTTCGCAATTCCCTATTACAGGTTCTTGATCTTTTTCTCTTTTCTATTTAACTTTGCTCAAATAAAATCTTTGGTAAAATATAAATCACAGAACATGAAGAATTAGAGTTATTCTTAGGGAGGTCAGGGAAGGCTTCTCACTTTTCACTCACTCTTTTACTTCTGTAAGAAAAAGACCAAGAATCTCCTCCTGTGTGATTGACAGCTTCAGAAAACCTTCTTGAGGGTCAGCTATGAGTTGATTTTGACTCATCGGCAATGAGAGATAGAACACCTACTTTATTTAAAATTTATGGCCTTCCTATTGGAATCTGTATATTTGTCCCCATTCCTTCATCTAGCTAACTTTTCATCAAGGCTCATGTGATCCTGGAAGTATGTTTTAATACAATCCTTCTGTAATCCCACATGAATACTATGTATCTTTATTACATTTCATTATATGAGTCTGTGTTAGTTGTACCCCACTAACATGTGACAGCACAATGTTTTGCCTCCCTTGCCACAAATACTAAGCTATGATAGACATTCAAAGGATTTCAATGGATGAGTGGATAGATAAGAATTTCTAAAATATTTCTATCCTAATATATACCTTTTTTTCTTCAACGTCATGAACCAAAAAGAATTAAATGCACTAAATGCACACTCTATTATTTTTAGGTGCCATAAAGTAGACTACTGCTCATAGTGACCCTATGAACAGGATATCTGTACCTTGTTCTATCTCACATCATCTTCACAATCTCTAATATGCATGAGACCATTGTTACAGTGTGTCAATCTATCCTGTTGAGGGTCTTCCTCTCCTTTATCTTTCCCAGCACGATGTTTTTTTATAAAATTTATTGCTCCTGAAAATATACCTAAAGTACATGCGATGATATTTTATCATCCTGCCACTAAGGAGCGCTCTGGTTGCACATCCTCCCACACAGACTTGTTTGTTCTTTTGGCAGTCTCAACACCACAATTTAAAGGCATTGATCCTTCTGTCAACCCAATTCATTGTCCAAATGTCAGATATATAAAAGCAACTGAAAAGACCATATCTTTGATCAGGTTTCTTAGTCTGTAAACTGACATCATTGCTCTTTAAAAGAAGATTTTCTCAATATAATATCTTTTTTGATATCTTGACTGCAGTTACCGTAAGGGTTGGTTTATTGTTCATTGAGTTAAAATGAAGTCTTTCAAAATGTCAGTGTTTTCTCCATCTATTGTAATGTTTCCTATGGAACCAGGGCTAAGGTTTTTCTGGTTTCTGATATTAAGAGTAATCCATATGAAAGCTGTATTCTTTTGTCTTCTACATTAAGTGCTTCAAATCCACTTTCTTGACACTATTCATAAAGTACACACTGTTCAAATACTTGAATTTGGAAATATAGTTCACTTCTAAATGAACAGTTGTCTTTGATTTTTCTGGGTAGTCACAATGTTTTGCTGAAAATCATTGAACCCTATGGTGAAGTTCAAACTAAAAAAGAACTTGAAAAATGTCTAGTGTTACTGGATTCCATTCTTGTATCACTTCCATGCATTAGAGAGCCTTTGGATAGGGATCATTATCTCTTAAACGAATGTGAAACGAAGGGCAGGGAGCTCTAAGTGTCTCGAGGGTAAGGAATTACACTGTCTACCCAAAAGCATGTGATTTCAATCCAACATCCGCTCCTTATTACAATGTAAACTATATTCTCCTGCATGATTTACACCCTCTGAGTTCTGACTTGATAACACATAACGGTCGAAATGTAAATAAAGTCATATTTTGTAAGTATCGTAAATGGATTTTGAAACTGTATCCAAAAATAATTATTTATTTCAAATATAAGGTTTGTTTAGTGCATATATTTGTATATAAGTAGGTCTGGTAGTGATACATATATTGGTATCTTTATTAAAGCCCCTTAAGTTTATAGATTCCCTAATTAAAGCAGAGGTTCCCTGCTGGCACTGTAGGTTGAGCTCTAGGCTCCCAAATCCACTAGCCACCACCCAGGAGAAATATGAGGCAGTCTCCTCCTGTTAAAATTTACAGCCTCAGAAGGCATGAGGCATTCACTTCTGTTATAGTGAGTTGCTATGTGTCAAAACTGACTTAATTGAAATAAGTTTGAGTAGAGGCTCTGTCTAACATACCTTGGACATATTGGATGGAGAGACCAGTCCTTGGAGAAGTACATCATGCTTGGGAGGGTGGAGGGACAGCGCAGGAGGGGAAGGCCCTCTATGAGGTGGATTGATTCGGTGACTGGGGTAATCGGGATGGGAGTGTCAGAGACAGTGCGATTGGCACAGGACAGAACAGAGTTTAAGGCTGTTGTACATAGGGTCGCTATGAGTCGCAAGCGACTCGATGGCACATAACAACAACAACAAAGGAAACAAGTGCTTAAATCTTAGCCAACAATTTATTGGTTTGAACCCACCCAGAGATACCGAAGAAGACAGATCCTGTGGAATGGTCCTGTTCTATAACAGAGAGGGTCACTATGAGTCAGAACTGATTCGATGGAAATTAAGAAAAACATCATATTGTCCTTTATTCATATGAAAATTCCACTGTCTTGTGAGATACAGGGGGGAAAAGGTCTTCCCATTCCATCACATTAATTTATCAATGTAAATAATATAATTGTGAATTGTATTTGATAATTATTACTGGTACTAATTATGCATAAAAGTTGTTATACGCATCCTGAATCCAAATTTTCATGTCAAATTTACTTAAAATGGTTACAATAATGCCCATGTACAGTAAGAAACCAGCTCCCTCATAGACTTTGAAGGCTTAGGAAGAATTTATGCCATGTTGTTATTTGTATGTGCCATTGAGTGGCTTGTGACTCATAGTGACTCATACATACAACAGTTCTGAACTTTATCCTGAGTCAATTTCATTGTCTCTGGCACACCTACCCCATTACCACAGTCACTGAGTGAATCCATCTCATCCAAGGTCTTCCTTTCTTGCACTGTCCCTCCACCTTTCTAAGCATGATGTCCTTCTCCAAGGACTTGTCTCTCCTTGTCACATACCCAAAGTATGTGAGATAGAGCTTCAAAATCCTTGCCTCCAAGAAGAAGCCTGGTTTCACCCTCTCTAAGACCTGTTTGTCCTCTTATCCATCTGTGGTATATTCAATACTATTCTCCAGCACCACAGCTCATTGTCCAACTCTCTGATATAGCATAGCAAGTAATTGTGAAGGCCATGACTTAGTTCAAGCACACCTTAGTCTCCAGCTGACACTGTTGCTGCTCTTCTCTACTCTGGAGAGGTCTCTGACAGCATGTTTCTCAATGAAATTTGTCTTTTGATTTCCTGGCTGCTGGTACCAAGAATGTTGATTATGGAACCAAGCAAGCTGAAGCTGTTAACAACCATCTCCCATTTGATGTCGATGTGATTATTGGTTTTGTATCATTCATTTCTCTAATTGTTGTTGGTTAATATTATGTGTCATTGAGTCATCTGTGACTCATAGCAATCCTATGTACAACAGCTATAAACCCTGCTCTATCCCTTGCCAATCTTATTGTCTCCCACACACTTATTCCCATTGCCCCAGTCATTGAATAATTTAATCTCATTGAGAGCCTTCCTCTCCTGCTCTGCCCCTCCACCCTCTCAAGCATGATGCTCCTCTTCAAGAACTGATCTTGCCTTGCAACATGTCCATACTATGTCAGATGAAGCTTCAGAATCCTTGTCTCCAAGGAGCAGCCTGGCTTATCCTCTCCAGGATGAGCTTGTTTGTTCTCCTAACAGTCCATGGTATATTCAATACTCTTCTCCAGCACTATAGCTCAAAGGCATCAATTCTCCTTCTATCATCCCTAATCACTGTCAAGCTTTCTGCTGCTTAGCAAGTAATTGCAAGGACCATTGCTTGGATCAGGTGCACCTAAGTCTCTAGACTGACATCATTGCTCTTCAGTACTTTGGAGAGATCTCTGACAGCAGACTTTCCAATGTAATTCATGTTTTGATTTCCTGGCTGCTGGTGCCAAGAATGTTGACTGTGAAGCCAAGCAAACTGAAGCTGTCAAAAATCTCTATCTCTTTACCATCTATCATAGTGTTGTCAATTTTGTCCCAGTGGTGCGAATCTTTTTTTCTTGATATTGAGCTTCAATCCATATTGAAGACTGCAGTCCCTGAGCCTCTGCAACAAGTGCTTCAGTTCCTTCTCACTTTCAACAAGCAGGGTTATGTCATCTACATAGTTCATATTGTTGATGAGTCTTCGTCCAATCCTGATGCCACATTTCTCCTCATAGAGCCCAGCCCCCTAGATAATCTGTTCCACATATAGATTGAAAAGATATGGAGATTAGACACATCAATTATGTATTGAATTTTCTTTTTTTATGCTTCTCCTTCATTAACAAGTCAAAGTTAGCTATTATTATAAACATTTTCAACTGATAAATTCATTATGAGTGGATTTGCCAACTACCTTATCTGTAGTGTATTAAAATCTTACAGTTTCTCATGTTTCCTGGGTTACTTTTCTCTTTTTATTGTAACTAATTACCTAGATTTTATGGGCTGAAACATACAAATTTATTATTTTACCATTTTAGAGATCAGAAACCTATGTGCTAACTAAGTTGCATTTCTTCTAGAAGTTTTAGAGAGGATTGGTTTCCTTGATTGCTCTAATTTCTAGACATTTCACTCATTCCTTGACTAATGGCTCCACATAATTCCAATTTCTTCTTCCAGCATCACCTACTTTTCTTTTACTAGATTTTATCCATAATTTTTCCATTATAAAAATGATGGGATTACACTGGGCCAATTTGAACAATCAAGGATAAATTTCCCATTTCTAGGGCCTTTAGTTTCATCAAACCCAAAAGGTTCTTTTTTGCTGTGCAAGGGTACATAGTAACAAGTTCTAGGAATTAGGACATGAGTATATCTTGAGAGTTAAGTATAATAATACTTATTATACTTAATTTCCATGCTTAAAACATTTTCCATCAGTTATCATTATCTTTCTTCTACCACTCATCTGTCAGTGTGCCATACTGTGGTGGCTTGCAGGTTACTGTCTATTAAATTGTGTGCTGTTTTGCATGCTAACTCACTCATGCTGAAGTTGTAAATGAAAAGAAAAAGAGTTGTGTGAATGAAACAAGGAGCTTTTGCATGAAATAAAATCATGGAACATTTTATATCCTTTCTTCATATCTCTTCAGTATGTATGCTGAGTAAGTAATCCGACAAGCTGGACTATGTAAAGAAGAATGTGGCATCAGGATTGGAGCAAGACTCATAACGAGACTGAACAATAGTATCCCTCTATCCAATAAATTTAAACCATTTACAATTTTACCTAATATAAAGTGAAAAAGTAAAAATCAATGCCAATTTGCTGGAACTGACTGATTGCTGACTGCCTAGCATGCTTCCAAAATGGAAAATCCCTTGGAGGGGAGGAGATTGTCCAGCTTTCTCTCATGGAACCTCTCAAAGATTGTTACCACGAGAGAGATGAATCCTTTAAATTATCAGTGCAGATCCCTATGCTTTAAGCCAGTAGAGCTCCCTAACTTTAAAGTGATACTAAAAATATATCATTTTGTCTTAAAAAACACGCAGCACTTAAAAGACATGCTATCAGGTTTAATTTGCCTTTTCTATGAAACACTATTTTGTTACAGTACTGAATCATTAAATTATTTTCCCATCATCCCACAATATATGCATAATCATCTTTTTTTCTATTTAAATATTGTGGTTATGTACCTTTAAGTAGTATTCAACTCATGTTGTTGTCATCAAGTATCATTGAGTACAAACTGACCCATCGCTGACCCTCCAGCGGGTTTGCAGAGGTAGTTAATCACACTGGAGGAGATTGCCCATTCTTCTCAAGTAGAGTGGCTGGTGGATTCCAACTGCGTGCCTTTGGGATGGCAGCACAGCTTCTTGCCACTAGATCACCAGAACTCTCTAGCAATAGTAGCTCCATAATAGCCCCCAACTAAAAGCAATTAAAATAAATTCCTCTTATTCTATTTTTATGAAAATTACCTATTTATCCTAGAATTCCATATCTGCAGATGTTTAGAAATTGATAAAATTCTAACTAAAAAACAAAGAAGTATTTATATGCATTTTAACCTTATATAGTGAAATTAAAAATACTTAAGATAAACTTAATTAATATTGCATCCTAATGCATTATTTTTGTAGTAAATACATTCTACTCCTGAAGTAAAATTGAATCTCCATAATAGCATTAAACGGTTCACTCCCCTTTTTGGTTTAAATAACCATTAGTTAAAATATGACAACTTTTTTTTAATCATGTTCATAGTTATATTGATGGAGATCTGTTTTATTTACAGAATTATATTGATTTTTCAAGTTCCTAAAAGGCATTTGGAAAGAATGGTAATGGAGTAGATGGATGCGTTGCTTTGTAGATCAATCAGTGAGAATTTCATGGATTGTAAAGTGAGGACAAATTTACTGAAGTCAGCATTTTGTTCCTGCTCCTCTTTCTGGAACTGCAGCCAGCAACTTATTAGTACCAGTTACATACTTTCTGGAAAAGCAAGTGAATACGAGCACAGTGCAGCAGAGTTTCTTGGCAGAGAGTTTCATTCTCTTAGCTGCTTTAATTCTGGTGATTGCATTAGCTGCAGTTCATCTCTGATGAAGGGCTCTTAGCCAAGGCCTAAGAATACATCAAATAGGAGCTGATGTCTCATCTTTGAACAAGTCTCCCAACTGCAGACATTGACATGAGAGGATTTAAGTACAGCTGCAGTAGAATTGGGAAAGATAGCATGTATTTTCCGTAATATTGAATTTATTCACTACCGTATTGTTTCAATGGAATACAATAATTTTACTACTAGATGTGTGTGTGTATAAGCCTAGGAGTAGATATATGCATGTATATATGTGTGTGTGTGTGTGTGTGTGTGTTTATATAAAACAAAATCTGTATCATTAGGGACAATGGGATTAGGTGTGCCAGAGTCAGTGAGACTGGCTCAGGACAAGACAGGGTTCAGAGCAGACTCAATGACACTTAAAAAAACAACCACAACCACCAGTCATATGCCATTTATCTGTGTTTATAAACAGTTGCATTAGTTATTCAATTGTATAAAAATAATTTTCTACATTCTCTAGAAATTGCATGCAACTAAGACTGCAATGTAAGTGCTGGGGACAGAACCATGCTGTACTCTTATAGTCACTTCACTGTCTTCCTAGTCTCTAGAGGAAAGTATGTGCTTTAGGAGGAAAGGAATTCCCTCTGAAGAAACCCCAAACCAAGTGAGCTATCTTAATGGGACAATGTAGGAAGGATTGATTCTGATGCCAGTAAAATATAGTAAAGCTATAAGGAACACAATATTTATGAATTTTATTTGCTAACCATATAAAATTTAAAAAATTTTTTAAAGAGCTCTGTAAAGCAGATCACTCACTCTAAAACAGGGAAAAAAATAATGTCCATTGCTTACAAGGGGATTTTCATTTTTGCTACTACTTCTTATTTACTCTTTCCTACCTATCTGTTCTCTGTTTATGATATCTGGCACATAGACAAGGCACTACTTAATACTGGGAGACAGAGACTTGGGTGTTTTACTCTCAAGACATGATATGTGTGCTTGGCTGAGCTCTAGCACATGTTGAGAAGGGAGCCTAAATTTTGGGAAACTTGACTGATGGTGATGCATGCCGCACTACTCTACTTGGTCTTTTTTTTTACTCTGGGTGTAATAAACTCCTGTTGACCACAGCAAGTAGAAAAGTTTCTGGTCTATGTTCTGGTGCAAATGGTCTTCACTAAAAGTTTATGAATATGATGTATAGCAGTAGGGATATGATAGAAAAAAAAATCAGAAACAAAGAACTGAATAAAATGAAAGGTCCGTGGAGCTCCCGCTGGAAAGAAAGGGGGCTGTATGATTAAAAGAGAAAAAAAAAATGATAGAGAAAACAAATGGTAACTATCAGTAAAGAAATACAATTTTCCTCCCACTTTCACCTTCTTAGGTGTTATTATGGATACAAGTGATATTGAAATTGTCATTTTAATCTAATATGTAAATCTCACAGCCCAAGAAACCTGGGAACAGAGCCAGTGCCAAAGAAAATGTAATAGAACAGTTTATGGCTCAGTCCAGGCAGAGAAACTATGATTTCTGGCCACAGCCTAAATTCACTATATACAAAGGAGGCTTGGGAAAATTGGCAAGCTGCATATACCCTTATATTCTAAAATTTTGTAGGCCAAATAAGAAAACTAAATAAAACATGAAGAATTTCAGGTAATGATAATTGATTATATTGATGAAATCACCTAAGATTTTTTTAGTGTGTATGCCAAGTTATTTTGTTTATTGTTAACAGTACATACTATGTTGTATTTTCTGTTAATTATATTTAACTTTTTCTTTAAAAATATTTTTATATCCTTTTATATCTAGAATTTATAGGAAAAGAAGTGAGGATGAAGCTATAAAACTGTACTGACATTTAATAACTCCAAATACCTAGAGAAGTTACAACTAGAGTTTAGTTTTAGAAGTATCTTTATTGCTGTAGTTAAAATACTTGGATGATAACTAAAAGGTTGGTAGTCCAAACTCAGCAGCTACTTTATTGGAGAAAAGACCTGCTGATCTGCTTTGGTAAATATTACAAGTAGGAAATTCTATGGGAACTTTTGTTCTGTCCTATACTGGCATTATTAATCAGGATTGACTAAACAGCACATAACAATGACAAATACCTGGAGTAACAGAGGAGATACTATATGAGTTATGGTTCTAGTAAGAGTTCTGCTTCTGAACACAATCCAAGCATTTATTCCACTCTACACTTCATTGCATTGACCCATTTATTGACACCTAAATTCATAGAAACAAGCCATTAGCAAATGTCTCTTTCCCCCTGACTTCCCAGACTAATTTAATAGAAAATGGTAAGATTTCTAGGAAGAGAACATGGTTTTGGAGCCCTCTCTCTTCAAAACACTCTTCTGTGATCTAAGGATGATTACAAAGATTAAAAAGGGATTGAAGAATTTAAAGATGTGGCTATTTAGATCCTTAGCAGCAGGGCAATTGACTTAACCTCTTTGAACCTCAACCACTTTCTTCATTTACAAAATAGAAGGGTAAACTCTACAATCCCTATAGCAATTTTCATTGTTGTTGTTAAAGTACATAATAATTCCACAAAGGGGTCAAGGAAACAATAGGACTGTTGCCTCTTCTATTCCTTATAATTTTATTTATGCAAAGCTTATTATGTTTCTAACTAAAGCCAGTGGCTTTACCAATACTTTCTTATTTCCATAGTTTACAAAGTATGTGAAGATTGTTTTGTGGATTCCTTTCAGTGAAAAGAGGAGCTTAAAAGATGAATAGTACTGTAGCAAAAAAATATAATTACAAATAATACATTCCACTGATTTGTAGGTTCTTGCTCTGTACAGCCGCTGCATGTTTTACTTCTTCACATTTCTACCCAAATTCCATTTAATTTTTAAAAACATTTCTAGTGATAGCTGACTATAAAAGTCTGCCTCCAGTACTTTCAATCTCTTCTAATTTGCTTTATTTTTCTTTGTTGAATTGATTGTTGTTGTTATGTGCCGTGGAGTTTTCTGTGACTCATAGTGACCCCTATGTTCCACAGCCCTAAGCCCTGCTCTATCCTGTGCCAATCTCACTGTCTCTGACACAACCAGCTACCCCAATTACTCTAGTCACTGGATCGATCTGTCTCATCGAGGGTCTTCCTCTCCTGTGCTGTCCCTTCACCCTCCCAAGCATGACATCTCTCCAGAGTCAGGTTCCTCCTTGCAGCATGTTCAAAGTGTGTCAGATGAAGCTAAGGAATATTTGCCTCCAAGGAGCAACCTGATCTCACCCTCTCTAGAATGAACCTGTTTGCTCTCCTAGCAGTCCATGGTATATGCAATACTCTTCTCTGGCACCATAGCTGAAAGGCCTCAATTCTCCTTCTATCCTCCCTAGTCATTGTCCAGCTTTCTGATGCATAGCAAATACTTGTGAAGTTCATGGCTTGGATCAGGTGCACCTTACTCTCCAGACTGATATTGCTCTTCAGTGCTTTGGAGAGGTCTCTGACATCTGATTTTCCCAATGCAATTAGTGTTTTTATTCCCTGGCTGCTGGTGCCAAGAGTGTTTGATTGTGGATCCAAGCAAACCAAACTTTTTAACAATCTCAATCTCTTCACCATCTATCATGATGCTGCCAATTGGCCCAGTGGTGAGAATATTTGTTTTCTCGATGTTGAACTTCAATCCACATTGAAGGCTGCAGTCCTTTACCTTCTCTAGAGAATGGTTCAAGTCCTCCTCAGTTTCAGCAAGCAGGGTTGTGTCTTTAGCATAACACAGATTGTTGATGAGTCTTAACAACACATTTCTCCTCATAGAGCCCAGCCCCCTGGACAATCTGTTCCACCTATAGATATAAAAAGTATGGATATAAGACACATTCTTGTCATATACCCTTCCCAATTTTGAACCTTCAAGTATTTCCTTGCTCTGTTTTGATGACTGCCTCTTGGTCCAAGTATAGGTTCTGTTTAAGCACAATCAAGTGTTCTGGGATTCCCAGTCTTCTAAGTCAATACCACATGAAATATTACATAGTTATTTATTTGGTATTTCTTTTTTCTCATGCAGTACAATGTGCTGTCAATAGCAGCAGGACTTAATCATGCTCTTGCTTTCTTCTTTATTCTTAGTGCTCAGGACAGAGTTAAACATAAACGAGATACTTCACATACCTGCTGAAGAAAATAACGGAAAAAAGAGCATTAGTAATAGAGGTAAAGGAGCTAGACATACATGCAAAGATATATTTAGGCAAGCAATATATTCAGAAATAATATAAATATTTACTATTGTGTTAGCGATAGTAGAGAACAAGGCCTCCCTGGGCAAGAAATCACAAATCATTAATTCTAGCAGTAAAAAAAAGACCCAGTATAGGCTGTAATAGGGAGTTCTGGAGGCCTAGAAGCAAAAATTTGTGCTGCAATCCCAGAGACATATGGTTTGAATTCACCAGCTGCTCCATAGGAGAAGGATGTATAATCTCTCGTGAGATAAAGTGCTTCTGAAAATCCACTGGAGGTCGATTCTGACTTGATGGTACTCAACAACAACAACGGCTCTAATTAGGTTTCAAACCCTAAACTCATTACTGAGACACTGTACGAATTTTGAAAACTCACTTTGATCATCCTAATATTTAATTTCTCCATACACTGCTACAGAAAACAAACATAAAACAAAACAAAAAAAAGTTCTATTCCACAAGTAAATAAATAAAAGTAAAGGAATATTTATAAAATATTGATCAATAATGTCTTTAACATCACTAAAGTCCTTTCCAGGAAAATTAAGCACATGACAAAACCTTTCATGCTAACATACCATCAGTGGTGACAATAATCTGACTCAACATGTCTGAGATACCTGTGTTCCCATCCTATCAGATGTGACCTCTGTAGAATTTGACAATGTTTAGCATAAGCTGATGCAGATACTGGAGGAACAATATATAGGGTACTGAAAGGAAGTATTAGCTAGAGAGACAATCTTAAGAGAGCAATTCCAATCAGGTCTTCCAACATAGGCTACTAAAAAAAAATTAAATAAATAAATCATTCATTCATTCATTCATTCATTCATTCATTATCCCTGGTCTCTGAGGCTATGATATCCAAGATAACAGAAAATTACAATGATGATTTTTCAAACCAATACATACTTGATATCTTTTCTTATGCTTGAACTGAATCAATTCTCAAGAGAAAAAGTCGTGGTTGGCACACAGGCAGCTTGAGAGATTTCCATCTGTCCTACTAAGATATGGCTATGAAACAGAGAAGACAAACCATGAACACTACTATTTTTTGTGCAAAATGGTTTCTTAGTTATTTTCTGCTTTATAAATAATGATGCTTAAGTTTATAAAGTAAGATAATAGATATTGGAAAATAGGAAGTATAATTAAGGAGATATTTTGATAGCCCCTTAAAACATATGGGAAAATTACACAAATAAATAAAATAGCAGTTGAGAAGAGACATTGTGAGAGTACGTATCTAAGGATCTGAGAAGTTACTGTAGTTGATGTGTGCCCTTAAGTCAGACCTGACCCATAGCTGACCCTCCGGCAGGTTTTTAGAGGCAGCAAATCATACAGGAGAAGATTGTCCATTTGTCTCCCATGGAAGAGTCGGTGGATCTGAACCATTTATTACTGTTCTGACAGCATAATTCCTTATCATTAAGCCACCAGAGCTTTCTGAGAAGTAGCACTCTTAGTACAAAGAGGAAATAGCGTATGATTGGATTTGGTTGAATTCTTAAAGGAAGATAATTATTTGTTGTGTTAGAAATATATCATTAGAAATGCTTTTGAATTTTATCAAGTACCTTAGAATTTAGTATATAGATTTCATTTGGGTATTTTGAAATCTTGAGATTAACTTGAGGTTGAAATACTGTTTTGTGGACAACTTTCAGATTGTGATGAATAAGCAATACTATTGCAAGAGAATGAAGAAAAAAAGGAAATAAAATGGTGAGATACTATTGATAGGAAAAAAGCAAGTCAAAGGAGGAAAAGGAAAAAGAAGTGTGAAAATCAAGAAGCTTCATTGGCTCTGACTGGTTCTCAAGGCATCTTGAAGATTATCTATCATATATTATTGTTCTGCTATGGAGTTAAAACTCTAGTTTTCTAAAATTCTATGTTGTGTGGAACATACTATGGGGAAAGTATAATTAGAATTATGAAAAAGGAACCTCTAAAAAACATAAAGCTAATAGAAACATGTTTGCTCTTTTGAGAATAAACCAAGCTTTTTATCTTTCCTCCCTTACAAAAAGAAGAAAGAATGACCAAATTAAAACCATTAAGAATAAAAATGTTTTCTAGATCTACTCCAGTGGTGAATGGATTGATTTGTAAATTTTTTTAGAGAAGTAAATTTTGGCATTTTGGTGATAACATTATCCCAGGAGAGACGGGACATTTTAAAGATTCGACTCATGAGCAGATTGCTCTCTGCTTGGAGCAGACAATTTTCCTTAAACCACTTCACGACCGGAATAAAATAGTTAACATGTCAATTCTTTTTAAAAAATGTATGTACATTTTATTTTTATTGTGATTTTAACAAAAGTTTATAGAAAAGTTGGATCCACTCATTGCTGTCCATTTCCCCCTCCCTACTCTCCCCTTTCTCAGTTCACTGTTTTATATATATATTCATTCTTTGTTGTACATTTTCCTTCCTCCTCCTCCCTTCCCCCACCCCATCCCATTTTGTATTTTACCTCTTATTCTGCATTTTTGTCATACATATAATGCCCAATCATGTATTCTTTTTAAACAGTTCTTTCTCTCATCTCTTCTAATGCATTGCTCATTATCTATTTACTCTTTTCCTCCCAACCTCCCCGTGCATGTCAGTCCTGTTTTCTAACTGTGATGTTATGCAGTATTTGTCCTTTTGTGACTGAGATATTTCACTAAGCATAATGTCAGTTGTTGAGATTTGTTATAATGTTATGCCATTGGTCAACCTGTTGATTGATTTATTGTCTTAAAAATTAATAGGAAATAAGGACATTGAAAGTGGTCTACTCCATTATGAGTTACAAACTTGGTGTTCTAATCATCTATTTTGTGAAAATTTAATCACATTCATTTTACTACAATTCTGAATGCAGTGTTCTGCTCTGCAAAGATTAAATATCTTGAAATTGAGTATCTTGAAATTGGCAAATCCATTTTGATCATATCACCCAGAGATCCACTTTTTCTCCCACTTTCAGTGTTTTATTGTTTCAAACTTTTATTGTTTTAAGAAAATCTAATTTTGTTACTGACTTTTCAATTCTAAGGATTTTCAAATCTAGAAATCTTTTATGCTTACATAGCCTTTTAAAATTAAATATATGCACAGATTTGCTATGGGAATTACCAGGTGTTCTATGATTTTCTAACAAATATATGCAGAGAATATGTACTGGCTAAATGCCCAGACCTGTGTACATAACAGGGCTGATTGATTGACCAGGAACTATTTTGCATTTGATAGATGCTTAAGTGCTTTGTGTTTCTACAATAGTGTTGATCAGATAGAGAAATCCAAAAGTTTTACTTATCAGGTAGTTTAATAAATGTATAAATACATTTTACAATACAAGAATCATTACTGGTATATAGCTAAAATTTCAGTCAAGCCAGAGAATTCATCATTTTTGACAAGCCAAAGAATTTACAATATTCTCATTCTACATTTATGTTCCATTTCAGTGGTCACAACTGACTTACTTTTAGTAATACACTTTAAGGAAAAATAATTTATAACTAAACTGATAGTTAAATAAATACAAAATACATAAGTAAAATATTTGCCAAGGATTAAATGTCTTAATGACATTTTCTAGGTTGAGCATCATCTCAAAATACTTCACACATATTGACCAAATAAAGGGAAGGAATGTCTTTTTTCTTATCTATCTTTTGATTAAAAAAATAGAGAGATAGACAGATTATCTGCAGTATTCATTCCCCCTCCTAAGCCTTGAAACCTCAACTTACCTTTTAGTTTTCCATACAGTGATAGCTTGTTTATAACTGCAATGTTTCAAGCAATGTTTTTGGAGTTTCAAGTACCACCAAGGTCACCTACAATGTACCTGCTTTCAGCAGAGTTTTTAGATTGAGACAGACTAACAAGTAAGTCTAGAATCCAATTCTTAAGCAACAGGCCTTTGAAAACATTACAAATAACAGTAAAACATTGCTTGACAAAGTGCCAGAAAATAAACCCCTAAGGAAGATCTGCTTCCTCAAAGCAGAATATACCTTAATGTCATGAATAGAGAAAAATTTTCACCCTATAAAGGATTTTCATTTGCTAACAACATAGGGAGAGGTCAGTTGTCCTAGTGGAAAGAAAGTGACGCTACCAAGCCAAAGGTGGGTGACTTTAAACCACGGCCCTCAGGCCTGGTTTTAATTGTTTTTGGTCAAATACTCTTCTAGGTCATATAGCATTGGTCTGTCTTTTTGCTGTACAGAGGTAACTTGTGGTTGCTGTGATGCTGAACACTGTGACACTGATTTGTCAAATGCAATAATGGTTACCCATGGCGAAGATGTTTGTTGGAGCTACTCAATTAAAACAAGCTTGGAAGCAGGAGTGGCATCCACTTCTGAAATAGCTTGCCTCCAGAAACCCTATGACCTGGAGAAATTATGAAAGTTTTTTTTTTTTAAGTCATACACTTTTTTTATTGAGATATAATCTTGCACACCGTAAAATTCACCCTGTGTATAAGTACACAGTCCCGTAGACTCTAGCATGTTATCAAGATACAGACCCCCCCACAGTTCTCTAATTACAGAACATTTTTTTAACATAGTTATACAAGTGTTCAGGTCTTTCATTCAGAGGGTTGCTAAGAGTCGTCTATGGCTTGATAGCACTTAACAACCATAATGTGACAAGACTCAAAATTAGGAGAAAATCCATTATTGCAGTTTGGATTGTATAAAATACGAATCACGGAAAGGTAGAAGTAGTAAAAAATAAAACAAAATGCATAAAGATTGAACATTATTATATTCTAATTAATATTTTATGAAATTCAGACAGTTTCCAGAGATTTTTATAATTAAGGATATTAAATCACCTATACTTTTGCAAAATTATATAGTCAATGCAATTTATTATTTTTCTTCCATGATAAACTTCTCATGATAGAGAAGAAATTGAAGGTGTCAATGTCCATGGAAGCAGCAAACAATCAAATGATGCATTAGCTTGACAGAATCTGCTGCAAAATCTCTTTAATTTCTAATACACATTAGACTCACATCATAATCTTTTCAATTGCCCTGTGTTAGTGTGAAAGTCTGTTAGTGAAAAAAAAGACAGAAGAGGAAAGCCTCAATGACATTGATTGTCATAGTAGTTGTAAAAACTCATTCAACCATACCAACAATCATGGAGACAGTCCAAGGTAGCAACTTCTCAATTTCATCTTCTGGCAAAACCTAAATCATTATCTTCAGATAAAAGCATAACCAAGATTGACAGAATTTGCAATTTGTCTAGTTGTTAAATAGTCATCCAGACTAATCAGGTGTATTTATTTGCATGCAATGACATGGGATGTAGGAGTTTGGTCACTAATAGTTTTTTTATTAAATGAAAGTACCTGTGGGCTAGATATATATATTTCCGCATAAAGCTTGTGATTTTTTTTAAAATTGTTAAGATGATTCACAGTCGAGCAAATCACAATATTATTTTTTAACATCTTACCAAATAGTTCCAGGTAATATTGCATTATGCTGCTTACAAAATCTTTTCTACTAACCACTTAGCTTAAAGCACTAAGATATTATGTACCATAATAAAGCAAAACACCAGTGGAATTTGATCTACCCATTAAGGAGAATTAGCATAATTTGTTCTATTTATCACTCTTACATAATTTTATACACGCACCTAACCTTAAGGCCACTCATCCATGGAGGTAGAGTCACGTTCTACCTGTGTCAATGTCACTTGAAATGATTTCTAGTCTATGTCACACAAAGTAATTTCCGTAAGTGCTGAGTTTAAAGAGATTTACATTCATACATAGACCACAGAGATTCTGAATACATATTCTAAAAGCTTTCTGTATTTCTCAGAAAGAGCATTTCAGATATTTGTATCAGGTTATGTTTTTAGAGTGTTGAATCAGTTTCTCACTTCTGCCTTTCCCGGAGTTAAAATGAAACATAATGCATTTCTCTGGTTCATGAAGATGCTTTATTTTCTTTCTTTATATTTGTATTAAATTAAGAGGGAGGGAGCAGGAAGAGGTAAACTTTAATGAGTTCTAATATAGAAAGGGGAAAATTCTTAAAGAAGAGGATTGTATTTGGATCACGTAAATAAAGGTTCAAAACATTATTTTTAAATTAAAATTACAAAGTTGAAGCATTGAAAAAAATATTTATGTGCCAATTGCATGTAAAAGAGCACTTGTTGTGTAGTTGTTAAAATGCTTGGCTATTAGCTGAAAGATTGGCAGCTGGAATCCACAGTCACTGCATGAAAGAAAAGACCAGGGATCTGCCCCTGTAAAACTTACAGACTTGGAAATCCTATGGGGCAATTCTGTTCTGTCCTGTGGTGTCACTATAAGTCAGCATCAACTTGACAGCCTTCAACACCAACAAAAGAGCAACTTTATATAAATTATTTCTGCACTAATAAAAAGAAAAAAATGATCTTTAGATAGTTAAAACGAACTTTTAAAAAACATATTTTGGGGACTTTTTCTGATTTGAATGTAAGTTTACAAGAAAAAAGTGGTTTTAGTTCAATCATGCATACACATTTTGCTTTGTGCCATTAGCCAAATTACTTACATTGTAACCACAATATGCATCTTCCTTGTGAATCTAGTATCCCTTAACCATTTTGTCCTACCCCTTCTTTCCTTCTAAGCTTTATCATTGGGATAATACTGCCTTTATTATCTCACATGGTTGATTATTCTGAGGAGTGAGTGCCTCTCCAATGTCATTGCTTACCTTTAGGCTGTCTAGTGTGTGGCTGTAGCCTAGTGGATAAAGAGTTGTGCTGCCAACTCAAAGGCATGCAGTTTGAATCCACCACCTGCTCTGTGGGAGATCGATGTGCAGTCTCTTCCTGTGAGATGTACAGACTTTTAAAAATCTCAGTTAAGAGTTGATTCTGATTTGAAGACATGCAACAACAACATTGTTTGCTGAAAGTTGTGCCACAGGTAAAAAATATAGAAAAAATGTTCAACACTAAATGCTTTCTTTGCTAGATTGATAGAAACTGGTGGACCCCAGAAACTAGAGCTTTCAGTTAATATTTGATTATAAGAAACAAAATTAAAACTGACTTTTATTCACTATGAATATAACTCAAGAACTAAGAGAAATGTTCAAATCAACGCATTAGAACATGCATTGAACTTATGTTGTGCTAATTTTGAACTTATATAAGAAGATTGTGTGATAGACAGTATAAATTATATCATTGTATATGTTGGGTTTTTTTCTTGAGTTTTGGCTCCACAGTTTGGATAGAGAAAGGAACTGTAATATGAAGGTAATACATTATTTCATCTAGAGTCAGTGTGTTTCAACTTAGAGGCCTGAGCTTCTACCAGTTGTTTGTTGTTAGGTGCCAACGAGTGGTAGAAGACTCATAGTGACCCTATGAACAAAAGGCTTGTGCACTTTTCATAGAGTTTTCAGAGGCAAGCCATTTAGGAAGTGGATGTCACTCCTGCTTCCAGGCTTGTTTTAATCGGGAAGCTCCAGCAAACACTGTCCACCATGGATAACCAATATCACATTTGGCCCATCAGTGTCACAGTGTTCAGCATTACAGCAACCACGAGTTACCTCTGTACAGCAATGCACAGACCAGTGCTATACCACCTGGAAGAAGGTTTGAAAGAAAAACAATTTGAACCAGGCAAGAGGACAGCAGATTAAAATCACCCACCTTAGGCTTGGTAGCATGACTTTCTGCCCACTAGGCCAACGTAACTCTCTCTATGTTGTTGTTATTGTTGTTAGGTACGGTCAAGTTGTAGATGACTCATAGTGACCCTATCAACGAAAGGCCTGATCACTGTTCATAGAGTTTTCGGAGGCAAGCCATTTCAGAAGTGGATGCCACTCCTGCTTTCAGGCTTGTTTTAATAGGGAAGCTCCACCAAACATTGTCCACCATGGGTAACTATTACCACATTTGGCACACGAGTATCACAGTGTTCAGCATCACAGCAACCATTTACCAAATATATTATTGTGCTCCTCATACTTCAAGACAAATTTCAGAAGGTTACAGTTTGAAGCTTGAGAGACTATTTTGAATGTGCTTATTGACCAAATGAAACAGATTTTGGATATTTTCTCTTTGATGTTTTCATGATTCATTTCATGATTGAGAAATATTTAATTATTTTACCCTTACACACATTGCCACTTTGACATAGGCATTAGAACTTTCTAGTGTTAGGTTTCTATGATTCAAAGCAAGTATGCAAATCAAGAAATAATCTTGAGCAAACTTAGAACAGTGTGAAATATGGGAGTAAACTTCATAAGTAGCTGCACGTTATCCACACATTGACTGCTTACATCTCTTTTCTCGTATTTTAGAAGAATCAGCAACACTGAGGGTTTTTTTTCTCATTAGCCTCTTGCATTAAATACTGTAAAACCATTTTAGAATGTGCTTTTTAAAACTAGCTCCATCAAAATTATTTCCAGCTTGTTGGCTTTTCTAGTGTTTCTGACGAATGTTATATTGATCAAAACTGAAATGTCTGCCTTCTTCCTAGTGTCTCGGGATTTTGGAACAGGGAAAATGATGACTCATCTCTTTTTCCAGTCCTTTTCCTGATCTCTTTAGTTTCACTCTACTTGCTTTATGTATTTCATTTGGCTAAAGAAAAGGAGCTTCGTGTTCTTACCACTGCAAAACAATATTAATGTATTTTAAATATGTTAACTATCCTCTGGGGATATCTTGCTAGACAAGGGTTTGGGTTTTTTGTTGTGTTTTTTTTTTCCTTAAATTGTTCCTTTCACCTCTGTTTTTTAGCTTAAGGAACATTAGGAAAGATGCACTTGGTTAGGATAATGTTTTGGTTTAGTTATGAGCATGGAGAGAAGAGTCATGATCATCTATTTTGAAGATGTAACAATCTCCTTGCTGGGAGGATATTGGTCATTTGGGTTGTAGAAAAAAAAACAACCAACACACAAAAAACAAAAAAAAATGAAACCTTCTGCTTCCTTTAAACAACCTTCTTTTATCTTCAGAAGTTTCTTATCTTCTATTCTCTTGTAATTCCATATTTCATTCTCGACATAAGAAGTTACATCTCATGACTTATGTCTGTTAAAAAAACTTCAAAATGTCTAAACTTGAAACTAAATATCAGTTTTTCCAAGACCATTTTTTGAAAAGGTTATCATTTTCCCATTTGATAGCTATGATTTTCTTGTCAAATATCAGTTGACCATAGATAGCTGGGTGTATTTCTAGGTTCTCAATTCTGTTCCATTGGTCTATGTGCCTGTCATTGTACCACTACTATGCTGTTTTGGTTACTACTGCTGTCTAGTAGGTTTTGAGGTCAGGGAGTGCTATGCCTCCAACCTCATCTTTGTTTCTCTGAAGTGTTTTGCTTATTCAGGGTCTCTTGCCTCTTCAATCAAAGCTATCAAATGGGGAAATGATACCCTCTTGAACAAATGGAGCTGGCAAAACTAGACTTCCACCTGCAGAAAGATAAAACAGGATCCACATCTCACACCACACACACAGACACAATAACAACCAACTCAAGGTGCAGGTGTATTAGAGACCTGGGAGTAAAGCCCTAAACCATAAAGTTTATCAGAAACAAACTGGGGTCAAGCTTACAAGTGTTAGTCTATGGTATTAAGAAACTGCTAAATACAACCAGAAATGTACTCTCTGAAGAGAATAAAATTTATGCATGGGACCTTCTAAAGATTAAATCCATGTGTGCATCAAAAACTTTTTCTAACAGGGTGAAAAGAACACCTACAGACTGGGAACAAAAATTTGGTAATACCATCTCAGACAAGAGTCTTATAACAAAAGTTTACAGAATACTCCCATGCCTCCACAAGAAAAAGACTGATAATCCAATTACAAAATGGGCAAAAGACATGGAAAGAATTTTCACAGAGGAAGACATTTGAGTGGCAAATAGACACATGAAGAAATGTTCCAAATCATTAACAATAAGAGAGATGCAAATCAAAACTACGATGAGGTACCATCTCACTCCAGTAACAGTGGCAATATTTAACAGGGCAGCAAGTAATAAATATTGGAGAGGATGTGGCAAGAAAGGAACTCTTAAACATTGTTGGTGGGAATGTAAAATGGTACAACGATTCTGGAAAGCAGTTTGGCGCTTCCTCAAAAAGGTGAACATAGAAATTCCATAAGACCAAGCTATTCCACTACTTGGAATATATCCTGAGGAAATGAGAACTGAGGCACGAACTGAGATTTGTACACCAATGTTCATAGCAACATTATTCACTGTCACAAGACCATGGAAACAGCCCAAATGTCTGACCAGAAATAAATGGATTGAGAGATTATAGCACAGTCACACAATGAAATACTATGCAGCATGCAGGAGAAATTATTTTGAAAATTATTGACTAACTTGGGAGGGACTGGAGAGAATTATGCTGAGTGAACTAACTCATTCCCACAATGATAAATACTGTATAAAACCATTATTGTAGACTGAATATAAGGATCCAAGAAGGTTAGGAGAGGCTGGAAGCAGAGGGAGGAGGATGTGAAGGGAGGGAGATTAATCAGGTAGTTGTAAAAATTGATGGGTAGGAGGGTGAGGGAAATTGAAATAAACTTGAATGAAATAAAAAAAATTGAAAAGAAAAAAAACCAAAAATCTAAATACAAAATCTTTTGCTGTAGAGAAATACTGACTTATTAGAGTAAATTATTGCACAGAATAATCTTTTCAGAAGGAAATGATCTGGATAATTTTATTCAGTATATCTGAGTATATTCTAACACCAAGTCTTAAGGTTTGTAGCCAAGCATAAAAACTAATTCATATAAAAACCTAATGACTAGATAAATCTGATAAATGAAAGACATATGAGAGGGTCTAAAATAGTTCTTTTCTACTTAATATATAGTACATGCAAGACTAGATATTAAAGGAGCACTGGAAATATGATGTTTAAAAAGCCAACTTACTCACCTAAAGTTCAATGGCTTAAACCCACTAGTTAATCTGCCAGAGTTGACTCAACAGCTGTAGATTTGGTTTGATATTGTTCATATTAATCAGTAGATTCAAATTACAAGACAGTCTTTTGTCTAGTAGCTCAACACACATGAATTATGTCACTACAACACTCTCTCTCTCTCTCTCTCTCTCTCTATACATATATATATATATATATATATATATGTATTTGTCATATATATGTATGTAGTAAATAAGAAAAATGGGAATTACAAACATGTAACTGTCCATGTTGAATATGCCCATCGATCAAAAATTTGGTATTCACACAGAACATGGAGAAATAGTCTAGCGTGAAATCAAGAAAGGTGTGTGTCAGTCTTATGTCTTTTCATCTTACTTACTCAATCTGTATAGTGGGCAAATAATATGAGAAGCCAAACCATATGTGGGAAGCTCTGATGGCATATTAGGTATTCAGGTATACTAATGAGTAGAATATGACCCTATGAACAACAGATCTAAACCTTATCCTACTCTTTGTTAACCTCACAATGTCGACACACTTGAACCTATTGTTGCAGTCACTATGTCAATCAACGTCTTGAGAGTCTTCCTCTCCTTCACTGTCCCTCCACCTTTTTAAGAATGATGTCCTCCTTCAAGGAATAGCTTTTCCTAGAAACATGCTTCAAGTATGCAGGACAAAGCTTCATCATCCTTGCTTTGAAGGAGCACTCTGGCTGCACCTTCTCCAGGACATACTTGTTCTTTTGACAGATCATGGAATATTCAGTATTCTTCTCCAACACCACCATTCAAAGGCATCAATTTTCTTCTGTCATCCTTAGTCATTGTCCAGCTCTCTGATATATAGCAATCAACTGAGAAAAGAATGACCTGGATCAGGCACATTCTAGTCTCTAGATTAACATCACTGCTCTTTAGCACTCTGGAGAGTTCCCTGACAGCAGATTTTCGTAAAGCAATGGGTCTTTCGATTTCCTGACTACTGGTGCCAAGAGTGTTAATTGTGGGCTGAAGCCTTTAAGTTATGGCACTGGATAAGTGCAGTGAACATATCATGGACTTCCAAAAGAAAAAAAGATATTATCAATAATTGGTTATGATTTGCACAGTCTATTGCCTTTATATAGTAAAAAAAAAAACAACCACACTTTTCTGGTATTCTTTATATTCAGCCAAGGTGTATCTGACATCAGCAGTGATATCTCTTGACTCTGTCCTCCTCTTCTGAACCACACATGAATTTCTGACAGCTTCCTGTTATTTAATTGTTGTAACAATTTTAAAATTATTTTTAGTATAATTTTACTTGTGTGGGTTATACATTGAGCTACAAACCAAAAGCTCAGTAGTTAGAGCTCACCAGCCACTCTGTGGGAGAAATACGAGGCTGTCTATTCCTGTAAAGATTTATATAGCCTCAGAAGTCCAATGGGGCAGTTCTACTATGTTCTATAGGACATTTGCATAAGAACCAACTCCATGACAGTGTGCTCTTGTATTAATGATATTGGATAATAACTTCTGCATTCTTTAGGTTATTTTGGTTTTGAATAAGTCAAAGTCACTGTCTTGCAAATTTCTTGGCACATAAACTACCATTGACATATAAAATTCACTGACATATCTCAATTTGTATTCCATAAATTCCTGGAGTTTTGTTTTTACGTGCAATGGATGTCTTCTTCATTGCAACTTGAATGATTGTTTTAATATTTCTTTATCATATACCGTGTACAGAAATGAACATGAAACAATATTTGTGATTCAATATATTCTTTCCATTTTTAATATTTTCTGTGTTGTTCTCTTTGCTTAAATTTTTCTAGATTCAAGAGCAAATTTAAAATTGGTTTTTGACATCCACATTGGTATTTTCCATCTTTCGGAGCTTTTTGGAGGTAAAAAGCAGGCAGATTTATTAATAAATATACAACCCAAAGGAAGGCACTGAAATTCCTTCTAAGGAAAGGAACTAATGGAGGAAACCTCTGTCTTTTTAAAATTAACTTGTACTTTCCTCATATATAATGATCTTTATGTCATCCCACAGTGCTCTGATGGCTTAGTCCTAGGGAGTTGTGATGCTAAGTAAAAAAGTCATTTCTCTTGTGGTTCAAATCCATCAGTGGTCCCAAGGAAGAAAGATGGACAATCCTGTTCTATTGAAAGTCTCCTAAAAATCCTCTGCAGAATTAGCTGTAAGTCAGTTCTGACTTGAGAATAAAGAAAAGTGTCATTTCATAGCTCATTTGATCTTCAGTTCAATGTGTCATACTTACACTTTTTTTAATGTTCATATAAATTTTATTGGGCCAAGTAGTTTGTTTAAAAGGTAATCTGAAATGAAAATAGCAGCTTTCAAGGAATCATTGCTCTGCTAAAAAGAACATTTTAACATCAAGTATAACTAGAACTTTCATCCTTTTGCAGTTTTCAAGTTTTTTTATTGCAAAATCTACATTTCCTTGAAATTCTTTATATGTATTGGTTATAAGAAGAACCAAACAATTATTAGACTCATTTTCAATAGGAAAATCCACATGCTAGCACTCAGTTTAAGGGGTGGGTTTAAATCCAGCAAGTGAAATAGAACTACAGCCAGTTGCAAACACAGAAGGGCATCCATCGTTGTTAAAAATTTAACCACATTTCAAATGGAGCTTGGACTCTCTCTTTTTTTAATTTTTATTGTATTATTTTTACGTGTACCGTCAAATCAGGTCTGACTGGTACAGGAGGAGATTGCCCCCTCCTCCACCATAGCATCTGGTGAATTTGAACCGCATACCTCTGGGATTGCAGTGCAGTGTCTTGCCACTAGGCCACCAGAGCTCCCTTGAACTCTCTTAATGATAGGGTAGAAAATCAAGGAATTTGCCAAATTATATTTATAATTTAATGTCATTATAGGTTTTAGATAACCAATAAGCTCTAGGTAGCTATAGAATTCATTTATCACTGAGTTTAAATCAGTCATATTACTGGCAGTTTTTATTCTGATTGTAATTTGTGCCACATCAAAGTCAGAAACATCTAAAATTGGTTGGGTATTCTCTGGACCATATGCAAGACAGTTAAATAAGGTTTTAGAAAAGAAACCAGGAGAAGGACCACCATGAACTAAGGAAATGGCAAGAATTTTGATAGCTTCATAGTAGAGTCTCTTTCAGAGCACAGGAGCTCTTCCCCTTCCTCACCCTGGAGACAGATTATTTCAAAAGTTTGGGTGATGATGACTCTTAGAATAAACAGTCATTTACGTTCATGCTATTTGAATTGGGTATAGCATGTTTTGGGGGTTTTTGTTTGTTTGGTTTTTTTTTTTGTTTTGTTTTTGTCTTTCTGGAACGCTCCTGAATTAGATAATACTTCTGTATTCCAAACATTCCCAATATTGTTCCCCTGATGGTAGTGAAGAACAGGCTAAATGGGTTCCAGTAGAACCACGACACTGACAGTGCTTAATTTCCCATTTGCTATAAGTGCGCTATATTCTCGTCTTTTGCAACAATGTCGTCGGATGTCACAACCCTCATAATGCTGCAAAAGCATTTGATAAGCATTCTTCTTTAATTCCCAAGATGCATCTTTTTCAGGAATATGAATTCCAATTCTCAGCATCTCCTCCTGAAATATATCACTGCTGTTGCATACTGTGCACTGAAAGGAAAACATTCTTGCATATTACTTGGGCCTGTAACAGTCTCTGTGAAACCAAGTATTCTTACAACAAGGACTTCGTAATATATTATAAATTGGAATAGGCTCAATGAATTCTAAGCAAATAGTACATGACAAGGAGTCTTCAAAACTGCCAGTAAATTGGAAAATACATTCTCTCTGAAGTCCACTGGATAAATGGTAATTTCGCTTACATCAAGTTGCAACACATCCAATTCAAGTTCCATTTTTCTTGCAAACACAACATTTCAGTTTAGAAGCTCTATACACCTCCTTCCTGGTAACTTCTATCAGGAAACCATAAACTCCTTCTTTACCTCTTTGCCAGATTCCACTGGACATCAACAAACAATAGTAATGTACAGTGAGATTCCACTTCTCATTAGTTTTGTTTTCTCCATATTTATTAGGACAATCACAATTTTTTCCGACAGAAAACACTAAAGCCAACAGACTTACTTTCATTCATTTTACAAAGGCATTGATTCCAGAAGTGTGGGTGTCACCATTCCCTCTAACATTGCGTGCACAGCCAACTGCAGTCAGCCTGATCAACTGATCAACTGGCCCCAGGATTTAAATTCATCCACTTCCACGGCAACCTGAAAGGGGAGCACAGCCTTGCCCCCCAGAGGGATGTGGCCTCATGCTTACTCTTGAAATGGTCTCTAAATTCTGGGGGAATATATTCACAGTTGTACTATGTTTCCTATTAATGCATATTTTTTAAATTTTAAATTGAACTTCAATTTGAATTTGGATAAGATCAATTGATCCAGTTAGCCCTAGATGGTATTCTGACTGATTATATTGAGAGTCTCCACAGTCCTTTTCAGTAGATGCAGTCAGAGGCACTCATGTGTGGATTCTATTGGGTGAGGTCCATGCGTATAGTTTTCATTTATTTAATTTTTGTTGTTGAAACAAAAATATTCAAAATGAATATGTAGTTGATCTTAAAGAAATTTCATTGTATCTTCCCAAGAAACTTTTCTAGCATCAAGGTCACATTTTAAACCTGTTGCTGCTTCTACATTTTTTCCCATCTTTTACATTCCAATCTCTAGTAATTATCAATGCATATTGATTTCATATTTGATCAAACATGCTCAAAGAAATAGTCTCCTCCCTCTAAAGCTCCAGAGTTTGAACTGTGGTAGTTGTTTTAACTATATCATGTCAAGATTTTCCCTTTGCTGGTCATAGCTAGAGGAGGCATATGTTCCATATCTGGCCACTGACATATAAAGAGATTCTTCTGGGACTTTCTGGTACTGTTTTCTGGGAAATTCCATAAAAGGAAATCACATCAGGGTTGAGGGAAGACAGAAAACGATGGGAGGAATGATGTATATTGCATTGAAAGAGATGAGGGAGAGAAATGTTTAAAAGGGATATATGAATGGGTATTCCTGTCATTATAGAAGTCCAGAGTGAAGGGGGAGGGATTGCATAACAATGATAGAGTTTTTATTTTCAAGGAGAAGGGTGATTTGAGGAGAGAAGGGGTGGGCAGGGAGAAAAGTGCAAAAATCAATGACTGGAAACCCTAAGTCTGTAAACTTTCATTTAAATTAACAAAAAAAAATGTAAAAAAAAGGAAATCACATTCTTTTTGAAGCTACATTATGAAGATGAGATTATATCACATACATTGTTTCTTTTCTTTTTATTTATTTATTTATTTTTTATTATTATTTTGTGTGTGTGTACCGTCAAATCAGATCTGACTGGTACAGGAGGATATTGCGCCTCCTTCTCCGGCAGAGCATCTGGTGGATTCGAACTGTGTTCCTCTGGGATTGCAGTGCAGCTTCATGCCACTAGGCCACAGATATATTGTTGTTGTTGTTGTTATGTGCCGTCGGGTCGTTTCCGACTCATAGCGACCCTATGCACAACAGCCCTAAACCCTGCTCTATCCTGCACCAACCGCACCGCCTCTGACACACCCATCCCGATTACCCCAGTCACCGAATCAATCCATCTCATAGAGGGTCTTCCCCTCCTGTGCCGTCCCTCCACCCTCCCAAGCATGATGTCCCTCTCCAAGGACCCGTCCCTCCTGGCAACATGTCCAAAGTATGTCAGACGAAGCCCCAGAATCCTTGCCTCCAAGGAGTAGCTTGGTTTAATCCTCTCCAAGATAAATCTGTTTGTTTTCCTGGCAGCCCAGGGTACATGCAGTACACTTCTCCAGCACCACAGCTCAAAAGCATCCACTCTCCTTCTGTCCTCCCTAGTCATTGTCCAACTCTCTGATGCATAACAAGCGATGGCAAATACCATGGCCTGTATCAGGCACACCTTAGTCTCCAGAGAGACACTGTTGCTCCTTAGTACTTTAGAGAGGTCCCTAACTGCAGACTTTCCCATCGCGATACGCTTTTTGATTTCCTGACTGCTGGTGCCATGTGAAAATGTTGATAGGGATGATTTGTGCTAATTTCAAGTTACATATTGTTATATTTTTCAATTTGCAATTCCAATTCCTATCAATTTTATGGAGATTTGTTTATTGAAGAATAGATATTTCATTTTCATAACAACTAAACTTTACAGAAGAGGTAAACCATATAACTCTGAAATATAATTAAAAATTCTATAAAAGAAGATTCTGAAAAGATACTATTGCAAAATAATTTCTTACACAATTTTATCAAGATTTCTTTGGAAATGTAGCACTACCATGTAATATAACTTTTATACCTGAAGAAACATATTCTGACATTTAAGAGAATTGATGGTAATAGAATTGAATTTAAAATTAGAGATATTTATACATTTTAGGGAGATTTACTATATTTTTGCACATATGTCCAATATGCTTTAATTGTAAAATTCTTGTTGTTGTTAGGTGCCTTTGAGTTGAATATGATCCATAGCAACCCAGTAACCCTAGGAACAATATATCTGAACCCCGCCCTAACATGACACATCCTCACATTTCCTGACACATTGAGACAGTAACTGTGTCAATCCACCTAGTTAAGGGTCTTCCTCTCCTTTGGTGACCCTCTGCCTTTCTAAGCATGATGTCACTCTCCACAAATAGCTTCTCCTAAGAGCATGCCTGCAGTATATGAAGTGATACTTTATCATCTTTGTCTTCAAGGAGCACTCTGACTGTACTTTCTCCAAGATACATTTGTTTGTTCTTTTGGCAGTCCATGAATGCTCAGTACTCTTCTCCAACATCCCAGCTCAAATGTATCAATTCTTCCTTATTCATCCTTATTCTATCATACAGCTCTCAGATGCATAGCAAGTGATCAGAAAGACCATGACGTGAATCAGATGCACCCTAGTCCACAAACTGACATCTTAGCTGCTCAATAATTTGGAGAGGTTCCTGACTACAGACTTTTTCAGTGCCATCCATATTCATACTTCCTGACTGCTGGTACCAAGTATGTTGATTATGGATCTAAGTAACAAGAAATCTTTGACAACTTCAAATTTTATCCATCTATCATAATGTTGCCTATAGGCTTCCATCGTAAGAATCTTTGTTTTCTTGATATTGAAGGCTATATTCTTCCTTCTTCTACAAGTAGAAGTGCTTCAAGTCCTCCTAATTTTAACCAAGAAATATTGTTTCATATGCATAATATGGGTTCTTGATGAGTCATTCTCTGATCTTAATACCAAATTCTTCTTCACAGAGTCCAACTTCTTGAATAATTTTCTCAGCATATAGACTGAATAGGTATGGAGAAAGTGCATCCCCGACCCACTCCCTTAATTTTAAACCAAACTTTATGCACAAGAGAGCACACTTAGATTAGACTAGCCGATATGGCATGTGAGTCTGAGCCCTCCAGTTGGCAAACACAGAAGAGGAGGGATTTTTGCAAGCAGACACGAGTGATTAGAAAGAGGAGTGTGAGATGCATAAATGCAGAAAAATTGGATATTGTTTATAAAGAAATGGAACACATAAAAATTGCCATACATACTAGGTATCGGCGAAATGACATAGGGCATTTTGAATCAAACAATCATATGATCTACTATGACAGAAATGAAAAGATGAGAGGAAATTTGGCTTGTGTTCATAGTTTAAAAGAGCGTTTCTAGATCCATTTGGTTGTGAGTGACAGGATACAAGGAACACTTAATGATACCACCATCATTTAAATATCTGTACCAATAATTAGAGCCAAAGAAGAGGAAATTGATGATTTCTACCAATTTTTGCAGTCAGAAATCAATTGAAACTGCAAAGAGGATACACTTATAATAGTAAGTGACTAGAATGCAAAAGTTGGAAACAGAAGAAGAATCAATAATCAGAAAACATGAGTTTGGTAACAGAAATGAGGCTGGCAATCAAATGACAAAATTTTGTATAATTATTTATCATTGCAAATATCTTTCTGTAATTTTTTTCCTTTTTCTACTAGTTTATTTACAAAATTCTGATAGATTGTTTTCAAGAACATATTCTTTCAATTTTCCCCTCCCATATTTTATATGAAACAAAAATGGTGGCTATACACATGGACAGCACTTGATGGTCCACACAAGAATCAGATTGATTACATCTGTTTGAGACGCTCCATATAAGCTGTGAAAACTAGGTCAGGTGCTGACTGTGGATCAGACCATGAATTATTCATATGCAAGTTCAAACTGAAGTGAAAGAAAATTAAATCACATTCTCAAGAACAAAAATTTGACCTTGAGACTTTCCTACTTGGATTTAAAAAGCATTTCGGAAACAGGTTTGAGACCTTGAACACTAGTGAGCAAAGGCCAGAAGAGCTGTGGGAAGATATCAAGAATATCATCCAATGAAAAACGCAAAAGGCCATTACAAAGACAAAAGAGGAAGTAAATACCAAGATAGATGTTGAAAGGGACTCTAAATACTGCACTAGAGCACTGAGAAGCCAAAGCAAAAGAACGAAGTTCTTCTAACGAAGTTAAGGAGCTGAACAGAAATGGCAAAGAACAGCTCAGGAAGATAAAGCAAAGTATTACAATAAAATTTGCAAAGAGCTAGAGTGTAAAAATCAAAAGGGATGGACATGCTTGGAATTTTTTAAGTTGAAAGAACTGAAGGACAAATTTAAACCTTGAGTTGCAATACTTAAGGATGCTATGAGCAGAATATTGACTGATCCAGGAAGCATCAAAACACAATGGATGGATTACAAAGTCATTGTACCAAAAAAATTGGCTGACAGAGAAGAAGTTCATGAAATATCTTATGCTCAAGAGGTAATAGTAATGAAAGAAGTTCAAGCTACTGTGAACAAATTTGTGGGGGGAAAAAACTTCCAAGAATTGATGGAATATAAATTGACATATTTCAGCAAACAGACGCTGCACTGAACATGCTCACCAGGTTGTGCCAAGAAATTTGGAGGACAATCACTTGGGTAACTGACTGGAAGAGATCCATATCTATCCCATTAAAAAAAAAAGTGATCACACAAAGTGTAGAAATTATCAAACAAACTTATGATCTCTGACACATCTACCCCCCACTACTCCAGTCACTGAATCGATCCATCTCATTGAGGGTCTTTATCTCTTGTGCTCCTCCACACTCCCAAGCATGACAACCCTCTTCAAGGACTGGTCCCTTCTTGCAACATGCTCAAAGTATATTAGACAAAGCTTCAGAATCCTTGCCTCCAAGGAGCAGCCTTGTTTCACCCTCTTAAGGATGAACCTGTTAATTTCTTAGCAGTTCATGGTATATTCAGTACTCTTCTTCAACACCACAGCTCAAAGGCATCAATTTTCCTTCTATTATCACTAGTCACTGTTCAAGTCTCTGATGCTCAGCAAGTAATAGCAAAGACCATGGCCTGTATACCTTAGTACAGATTGACATCATTGCTCTTCAGGACTTTGGTAAGGTCTCTAACAGCAGACTTTCCCAACGCAAGATGTCTTTTAATTTCCTGGCAGCTGGTGCCAAGAGTGTAGATTGTAGAGCCAAGCAAACAAAAGCTGTTTACAATCTCTATCTCTTCATCATCCATCATGATGCTGCCAATCAGTGCAGTGGTGAGAATCTTTGTTTTCTTGACATTTAACTTCAATCTATAGTGAATGCTGCAGTCCTTGATGTTCTGCAGTAAGTGTTTCAGTTCCTCCACAGTTTCATCAAACAGGGTTGTGTTATCTGCACAACGCAGATTATTGGAGTCTTCCTCTAAGTGTGATGAATACACTGAGAATTTTTCTTATGCTGAATCACCTTGTATAATACCTGTTATAAATTCTACCTGGTCATGGTGACTTTTTTGTTTTATGTACTGTCAGATTCTATTGGCTGGGATTATATTGAGGATTTTTGCATCTGTGTTCATGAGAAATATTGGTCTCTACTTTTCTGTTTTGGTGGTATCTTTACCTGACTTTGGTATCAAGGGTATGTTTGCATTCTGTTTTGGTGGTATCTTTACCTGACTTTGGTATCAAGGATATGTTTGCATCATAGAATGCATCTGGGAGAATTCCATTTTTTTCTGTTTATTGAAATACTCCATGTAGAATTGGTTACAATTCTCTGAATGTTTATTAAAATGCACTATTAAAATAATCTGGTCCAGGGATTTTTGTTGTTGTTGGAATTTTTTTATTACCTTTCAATTTATTCTTTTGTAATGGGTCTGTTCAGGTGTTCTACGTCAGTCTGTGTCAGTTTGGGTAAGTTGTGAATTTCTAAGTATTTGTCTATTACCTCTAGGTTGTCATATTGTTCTGAGGAGAGTTTTTCATAATATTCCATTGTTATCCTTTTTATTTTAGTTGGTTCTGTTGTGACATTGTCCCTTTAATCTCTTATTCATATTATTTATGTCTTTCTTTTCCTTTGTTAATTTTGCTAATGATTTATACATAATTTATTCAATCTTTCTCAGTCTTATCCCAACCCTGATGTCAGTCCCTTCCTACAACAGTGGCACTATACAGTATTTGTCACTTTGTAACTGAGATATTTCACTCAGCATAATGTCTTCCAGGATCACCCATTTTGAATAATATTTCATGAGTTCCTCATTTTTCAATGCAACGTGTGAACATATCACAGAGGTTGCAGGTAAACTGGAACACTTATTCACTGTTGGTGGGAGTGTAATATGGTGCAACCACTATGGAAGGCTGTATGGAGCTCTCTCAAAAAGTTGCAAATAGAAATATCATATAACACAGCAATTCCACTACTGGGAATAAACCCTAAAGAAACCATAACTGCCACCCAGGCAGATATATGCACACCCACGTTTATTTGGTCTTTGTTCACAATAGCAAAGAGGTGAAAACAACCTAAGTGCCCATCAACAAATGAATGGATAGAGAAATTGTGGTATCTTCTTAGTCTTTATAATGATATTTTGCTTTCTTCACTGATGATGTCTTTGATACCATTCTATAACCCATCTGCACATGGTCTTATTTCTTGTTCCTCCAATTTGTGTCTATTGTTTTCCTTTTTTCTGTTTAGGGAGCTCTTGTGGACCCGTGGCACAAAACTGTTTCAATCCCAAAAATCTCACGGTTAAAATCTATCTGCTCTTCTGTGACAGAGAATGTGATTTACTGCCTCTGAAAACTCACTGGAAGGTCAGCTGTGCATTGGTTCTATCTTGACAACACAGAACAACAGCAACCTGTTTTCCAACTTGGAAATGGATATAAAAAGGTTTAGCTATTTTGATCCTCTAGATTGCAGGTAGCAAGTTCTATCTACTGAGTGTTAACCCATTTTATTCATTCCCATTAATGTTGCGTAATGTTACAAAGGTGCAAAACTACCACTAAGCAACAGCCAATCATAGTATTTCAAGGAAAGAAGGAACAGGTCATTCAATCAAGCCCTTTGGATTTACTTCTTGCCTACATGTTTAAATGTTTTGTTATTATCTCTTGCTTCAGGCTACTTCTGTTTTTAGTACCTGTATCTGCATTCCTGATCCTTGAACTCCAGTATCCACCAAAAGAAAAATCTTTTCAGGTGGCGTGAAAAAGAATCTCATAGTGACAAAGCATAATTTACTACCACCTCTTCTCCAAATTCCCCTCCAGAAAAAAGTAGGAATCCGTCCATTGGTCACAAAGTCCCTCACCCATTTCCTTATTTCATGTTGAGCATGAGTAGACACTCATGAAGATGTGTGAGCTAGCCCTTCTTGTCTTTATCACCTTTGCTTTTAGGTAACAAATGTTTAATTCCCAATTCCATATCTTTATTAAACTATTACTCTGAGGGTGAATAATATGAAATAGCACATTGTCAGAAGAAAAAAAGACGTTCAGATGGAGCCATTTCTTCCATTTGTTAATCATAAAGATAGCAACTTGTCTTAAGAGCAGACTATTTTTCTGGCGTAAGTAATTTTATCCTTACTCGTTGCCTTTCTGCTTCCTAATTGGGATTTTTTTTTCCGCCTTGCTGACATTTTGTTTGAATTTGTTTCTCTGTCCTGTTTAATTTCTTTCCAATTTGTAAAAGTAAAACATAACCATGACAGTCAGGCCTTTGGATTCAGCTTTAATGTCATTTAAAAAAGAAAACAAGAAAAAAGAAAGTTGTGCTTTTTAGTCAATTCCCCCTCCCCTTTTTTATTGCTATTCCATCTGGCAGTAATTGGCACAACAGCTCAATCTCAGGAAAAGGGGTCTCAACTGAATTTACTATCCTCATATAGATATCTCTGATGCAACAGGTGAAAAAAGAGTATTTCTGAGATGTACAGACAGTTGTTTTGGTGGCACTGATTTCCAAGCTGGCAGATATAGATTATTCAAAACTCTAGATTCTTCTGGTGACCAAATGGGCAAGGAATCGCAACTTTAAAGCAGGCAGTTAAACTCTACCAGCTGCTCTGAGGGAGAAGATGGGCAACAGTCTCTGAAAACCTGCTACAGGGTCAACTGTGAGTCAAGTCTCACTCACGAGCAATGAGTCAGTCATATCCTTAAAGCATTTATAGAGAACTTATCTTTTATCGTCTCATGGGTCAGTCTGCATAAAGATCCCTACTTTTCTTAGGAAAAGAGGTTAGACATAGTTTCCTATCTTGAGCTATTTTATCCTAACCTATCTAAATATGATAAAGAGGTTTCAACTTCTATGTGGCATTTTACACCTTAATGAAAATATATAATTTGTTACATTACATACATACATACACATTTCTTAATTTCTTTTCAATTTCTTGAGAATTGTATGTGTATTTGTAGAAGTTACTGCCACCAAGTAGTCCAATATTTGTGAAATAAGTCATTCTGCCCTTCAATATCATGCTAAGTAACTGGGATAATACAATATGTATATAATTGTGTGTGAAGTCTATTAGTTCAATAGTAAAACAAAGATTTTTATCAAGTTTACTAAGACTGCTTGTAAAATGATCTGGGACACATGAATAATCAGTTTTACAGGTAGCACTTGTGTAATACACAGTCTCTGTGGCCTCATCTAAATGATAGAGGTATTTACTGGCCTTCCTTTTATGTGTATGGATATTATCCTGTCACTCACAATATTGTACTTTAAGATGGATCTAACAATGACTTTCTTAACTATGAAAGCAACTCCATTTTTTCTCACCTTTTCATCTCCATGATAATATATCATATGGTCATCCGACTCAAAATGCCCCATGCCAGTCCATCTCATCTTGCCAATGCCTAGTATGTCATTATTTTTGTGTTCCATTTCTTTCTTAACAACATCTAATTTTCCTACAGTCATGGTTCTCACATTCCATGTCCCAATCACTTGTGTCTGATTACAACTGCTCCTCTTCCTTTGTATTTCCATACTTGAAAGCTCAACGTCAGTTGCCCTTTCTGTTATCTACATGTTTCTGTTGTACATAGGGTTTTCAGAGGTCTGCTATTTCAGAGGTGGATGACCAATCCTTCTTCCTAGATTGTCTTAATCTGAATGTTCAGATTTAGAGAAGTATCAGACAGATCAGCATTTTATATAAAAAGTGAAATATATATCCCTTAGTGTTAAGTTAACCATTAGTATCAGTGTTGTCCCTGCCTTTGGCACACGTGTATTTACCCACTTATTTCCCTGCCTTGCCATCCACCAGGATACCCATCCACTTCTACCCCTCCCTTCACATCTATTTCCCATTGACCAGCCCTTGATCTGATTGCTTATATCTGAAGCTTCCTTTGCTTCTGTGATTCCAAGCATGTCAGCTGCTGGTAGTTTCTTTGAAGTTTAGTGGTAGTGTTTCCTGAGTGAAGGTAATGTGTCCTGTAGAACTGGTATGTAGATAGGTTTTCGTTGGCCCGAGGGCTGCAGGACCGAGGTCTCATCTGTAAAATAAGCCAAGACTAAAGCAGGAGTGGAATCCATTTCCTAAACAACATTCCTTTGAAAACTCTGTGAACTTTGAGAAATGGTAGTTATCGAAAGACTTCAGGTCTTTTGTTCATAAGGTTGCTATGAGTCATGCTCGACTTGGCCACAATTGACAACAACAACTAATGAGCAAATAAGTATTAGATTTACACTGCTGCATAATAAACTCTTGCCAAAACCATCATGTTTTAAAACAATTTCCACTTGTTCTCCCACTGATTTGAGTTCAGAATTCTAAACGTTTTTCTGCTGAGTCTTCTTATAAGGATTTCACTGCATTTTCATCTGGAACTCCATGTCCTATTCCAAGCTCACTGAGATTGTTGAAAACCTTGCTTCTTCATTTTGTAGCATTGAAGTTTATTTCTTTTTCTTATTTTGATATCATTCAAGTGTTGTTCTAAGCCTCGATGCCTCACTGTAGTGTTAATCATGTACCTTTCTCACAAGGGAGCTTATTTCTTCCAAATTAACAAGAGAATCTCATTTCAGTCTGCTATGATTACTGTTACATAATGCAACATAATCACGAGAATGACTATTCAAGCACAAATGCAGATACTACCCACATCCAAGAACCAGTTGGTATTGACTCATGACAAATCTACATGTTTCATAGTAGAACTGTCTTCTAGAAACTTTTCAGTAGGAAGTAGATCTCTAGGTCTTGTTCCTACATGTCTCTTGGCAAACTAGAATCTTAACTCTTCAGGCATTAGGCAAGTGCTGACCCCTTAGTAACTCTTCAAATTTCAGTTTGACTCAGAGAAGAGTATCATATTGGGGATGTACACCAAAGGTTGGGAATCCTGGGACTGACAATGTTTAAGTTCTGTCTATCACACAAATGTATTCACATTGAAATTGCTATTTAAAGATGAGATTCTTAAAATATATTCTAAGAGGAAATTAAGAAAAGTATCTTCTGCAAAGCCCAAATTTGTAGTTATTATCATGGTCTTGATATCTGCTTGTTGTTGCTGTCATTGTGTATCTCCTACTCAGAACTAACCCATAGCCGACCTTCCAGTGTGTTCCAGGGTTTCAGGAGGCCATTAACACATGGGAGAAGGTTGTCTTTCTTTCTTCTGCAGAGCAGCCGGTGGATTTAAACTGTGTACCTCTTGGTTGCTAGCACACTCCTTACCAATAGGCTACCAGATCTCCCTTGATATCTGCTTAGAGCATCCTATACTTACCATTTTTAGGATCGTCCTGAGTGCAGGAGAGAGGTCTGGTGGCTGACTAGTAAGAAGTTGTGCTGCTATGCCAAATACATGCAGTTCAAATATGCCAGCTTCTCTGCAGGAGAAGGATAGGCATTCTCCTCCATGCCATTTACTGCCTCTGAAAAACTGCTGTGGGGTCAGCTATAAGTTTGTTCTGACTTGATCTAATACAACAACAACCTGAATGCAAGCTACACATAACTGATTAATTATCATCCTAGTCAAGAACATCTTAATTCATTTCATCTTACTGCCATAACATTACTACAAATTTAGCAGATTTTAAAAAACAACAACAACAAAAAAAGAACCCACAAAACCACTCATACCTATTTATTACCTCACAGTTCATTAAGCCAGAGTCTGGGCATAGTGAGACTCAGCTGGTTTCTGGCTCTGGGTTTTATGAGACTGAAAGCAAGGTTTTGGCAGGGTTTGTTTCCACTCTGGAGGTCCTGGGCATAAATCCACTTGCAAACTCATTTGGATAGTTGGTAGAAATCAGTTCCACATGATTATAAGATGGGAGCCCCATTTAATTGTTGGCTGCAGAATGAGGGTCATTCTCAGTTTCTGGGGGCCATCTGCATTCCCTGGCTTTTGAGTCCCTTTCTGATCTTTAAGAGCAGCAGTGCATCTCAAGTCATTCTCTCATTTCAAATGTCTCTGGCTCTATCTCTGTTGCTGAATTTTCCTTTATTTCTCTATTACCTTCTGATTATATTGGGTTCATCTGGAAGATAATGTCCTTCTTTAATATTAGGAGATTAATAATCTTAATTTCATCTACAAAATCCTTTCACAACATCTTAATGTTTGCTCCAAATTTAGATTAGTTAGAAAGGTGTTTTATCCAAAGGTTGTTGGACAAAAATAAAGATGTTAGTTGGGATTATAATCTCATCTTAAATTTGGTGGGATTAAATAATCAGGGATTTGGAATCTTGGATGGGAGAGGTTACTTAAAATTCTATCTACCACACCACTTATATCCAAAATTATTGAACAAATGTTTATTTTTATTTTTTTGTGAACAAAATTTTATAAAACACCTTCTATCTTTAAACTGTATTAGATATAGGGAATAAAAAATAACAATTGTGGATTGCTGTTCTCTAAGAAGAAAAATTAAAGTCTGTTTTAGAAATAATATAAAAATATGTGGAGATGATGTTAGTAATGGCATGAGAAGTTGATTGGTATGGTAATGATAATGCAATGAAGTCACCAGATAGGGCATAATCTGATTATATTATGAAGGGCATAGCTGGATTGATTCTGGAGAATGAAGGAATTGAAAAGGGTGTCTAGCAAATTCTTTACTATGAATTACCTCATATTATTAGAATCAGGTTCAGGAGTCCAGGTGGTGTAGGAAGTAAAGTATTATGCTGCTATCTGAAAGCTTGGTAGTTTGAATCTACTATCCACTCTGTAGGGAAAGATGAGGCAGTCTCTTCCCCTTAAGACTTCTAGCTTCAGAAACCCAATGGAGGGTCAGGTGAGTTTAGGTTTCTTATTTAGAGAATAAGTTCCAAGAATAAAGTAGGGAACAAATCAGATTTACTTAGTCATCCTTTCCAAAATTTTTAAGCTTTTATTGCTTTGCAGGGAGAACCTGTCTCTTTAAACCAAACGGTATGAAAGATCCTAGAAGAATTTGCTGTTGAAAGGTGTTGATTCTAAATAGAGTCCATAGCTTACTTACCACCAGGTCTTCAGAGGCTGTAATGACACAGGAGGAGATTACCCACCTTTCTTCAACAACAACTTCCAACCAAAAAAAGCCCTGGACCAGATGGTTTTACAAGTGAATTTTATAAAACATTTAGAGAAGAACTGTTACCAATTCTACATAAATTATTTCAGAAAATAGAAGAAGATGGAACCCTCCCAGATTCATTCTATGAAGCAAACATATCTTTGATACCAAAGCCAGGAAAAGACACCACCAAAATAGAAAACTATAGGCCAATATCTCTCATGAATATTGATGCAAAAATCCTAAATAAAATACTGGCAAATAGAATCCAACGATACATTAAAAAAAAATAATTCATCATGACCAAGTGGGATTCATAACAGGTATGCAAGGATGGTTCAACATAAGGAAAACAATCAATGTAATTCATCACATCAACAAGGCAAAGAACAAGAACCATATGGTCCTATCAATTGATGCAGAAAAAGCCTTTGAGAAAATCCAACACCCTTTCCTGATTAAAGCACTCAACAAAATAGGATTAGAGGGTAATTTCTTCAACATAGTAAAAAGTATTTATGAAAACCCAAGAGCCAACATTGTTCTTAATGGAGAGAGGTTAAAGGCATTCCCTTTAAGAAAGTTAGTTTTCAAGCACTCAGTCTGTCAACTTATCAGCATCAGAAAGATAATTACAGAAACTCAGCTTTTGACTGGAAGTTTTCTTTCAAATTGATCTTTAAGATTTAGTACTACAGTCTTCAAAGTAGACTGCAGGCTATGGTCTTTTCAATCACTTGTTAGGCATCTCAGAAGTGGACAATGAATAAAGATAACAGAAGGAGAATCAATATCTTTGATCTGTGGAGTTGGAGAAGAACACTGAATATCTCATGCATCACAACCTCCCCCCAACTTATATGTCTTAGAAAAAGTGCAGTCACATGCTCCACAGAGGTAAGATTTGGTGAACTTTGTCTCATGTATTTTGTGCATGTTGTTAGGAGAGGTTATTCCTTGGAAAGGTACATCATGCTTGGAAAGGTAGAGGTCAGTGAAAGAAAAGGAAACACTCAACGAGTTAACAATTAATGCAGCAATGGTTTTAAGTATGTTAGAGATGGTAGGGGTGATAGAGGACAAAACAGAGCTCAGATCTGTTGTTCACAGGGCTGCTGTGAGTTGTTCTTGATGGCACCTAACAACAACCACAACCACAACCACAACTGCAGTCTTGGTAAAAGTGTTACTAATTTAATTCTAGTCTTGTTAAGGTTAATTTAAATTGCTCGCACCATGAGACTAAGAAAATTTATGATAACATATTATAAAGTTTCAGGCTCATCTACCAACTAAAAGGAAATCCTGCTCAATTGTTTGTATCATCCAAAGATAGGACTTTATTAATCTCAATCTAATTTTGTGTCTTGGTTTCTACCACTAGCCCACAAATGAAGACTTTACTTTTGAGAACTATCTCACGTATAGATCTCATTTGTTATCTCCCTAACCTTGAAGCAGAGATAATAACAAGTATGGCCATGTTCCTATTATCCTTGATTAACCAGCCCACTGTTACTCAAAGAAAGAAAGGAAAATCTCAGAAGTTTCCTGTTCAACCCCATTTCCTTGCCTGAAACTGTCATGCCAGAGGAATTGAAGCTTGTTTTTTTCCTAGTGGTCCTTAGTCCCGGGCCTTTATCCTCAAAATACTAATACAAGAAACTTTGTACTTCTAGCAAGGATCAACAAGAGCTTTTCTAGAAAAGATATCTTTAGTTAAAATGTCATCCCCAGAATTTCCTTGACTATCAGCTCTGGGGAGGATAACACAAAAACTCACAGCACATAGAAGATCTGATGCAAACTTTGTGCCAGTGAAAAGGTTCTCTGAAAGACAATTTATTTTCAATTGTTTTTATGTACTGTCGAATTGTTTATGACTCATAGTGACCCTATGTACAACAGCCCTAAAACTTGATATATCCTGTGTGAACCTTATTGTCTCTGACACACCTATCCTTACTACCCCAGTCACTGAATTAAGCCATCTCATAGAGGGTCTTTCTCTTTTTCACAGTCCTTCTACCCTTTCAAGAATGATGCCCCTCTCCAAGGACTGATCCCTTCTTGCAACATCCCCCAAGTATGTCAGGTGAAGCCTCAGAATTGTTGTCTCCAAGGAGCAGCCTGCTTTAGCCCTCTCTAGGATGAACCTGTTTGTTCTCTTGACAGTCCATGGTATATTCAATACTCTTCTCCAGCACCACAGCTCAAATGCAAAAATTCTCCCTCTTGTCTCTACTCATTGTCAGGCTTTCTGATGTACAGCAAGTAATTTGAAGACTATGGCCTAGATCAGGCACACCTTAGTCTCTAGACATCATTGTTCTTCATCATTCTTTCCAATTAGTTTAACTTTATATATAGAAAATAATAGTTGCTATTAGAAGTAAACATTGGCTTATTGGTTAAGAATACTAAATGGACCCTGGACCACCAGAAAAATAAACAAATCAGTCTTAGAAGAAATACACCAGAATTTTTCTTTAAGACAAGACGGTGAAATGTAGACTCATTTACTTTGTTATGTCAAAAGGAAAAACCAATAGACAGGAAAAGACAGACTTGGCAAAGCAAAATGTCAGTGAAAATTAAGAATATAGATGTAAAGAGATGCTTTGACAATAGCCATACCGTTGGACTAAAATATTGGTGATCATGAAGTTGTCACAGGATTAGGCAATATACGCATAATGTACAGATAATAACATATGTAATGTAGTCATCTTTACAGTAGTTAACAACTGCAGCATCAGCATAAATTAATGGCTTAAATTTTTAATTTTTTAACAATAGTTTAAATAAGAATTATCATTCATATTAAATTTAAAAATTATTGTTTGGATCAATTTAACGTCACTCACTCACTCATTCATTGCCATCAAATTGGAGCCATCTTATAGCTGACCTAGCAGAATTTCAGAGGCTTTATATCACTTGGAAGGAGATTGTGCATCATTCTTCCTCAGAGCCCCTGGTGAATTAGAATAACCGGAGAGGCACCATTTTTAATTTAGCAGCACAACTCCCTATGGACCATGCCAAGGTATGTGCATATTTTCTTATTGTAATCCTTGTTAAAAATTAATTTGAACATCTTATTAAAATGCTTATTTATTGTTAGTCTGTTGTTATACTTATTATAAGTATAAAACAAATTTGTTGTATAAAATAGCCTTTTACTCATGCTCATTAATTGATAAGGAATTTCTAAAGGGACAGCTGGGACAGCTTGTTCTTGCTCTACTGCTAGATCCTCATTTAGGACCTCAGCTAAAGAACCTTACAACTTGGAATGAGGATGCCACTGGATAAATAGAGGTTAGTATATCTGATGATTTTATCACTCACTTGTTGGCAAATGGCCTAACATTACTCATGTACAAACTCAAACTCCCAGCTTTAGAGTCAATTCTGATGCCTGATGACCCTACCTACCATTTAGTTTCTGAGTCTGTCTGTCTTATGGGAGGTGATTTCTCATCTTTCTCCTATGATGTGAAAGGTGGATTCTAAATACTTATCTTCTATTTAGTAGCCTAAAACTTAGCTACCATGCTGCCAGTGCTTCTCAGACTGTGTCAGGGGTGCTTCGTCTTGATTTCTGTGAGCAAGTTGGCTTTTTTTACAACATGGTAGCTCATATACTAGCTCAAAATCCTAAGGACAAGTATTGTGATTTACCAGATAAAAACTGACTTAGAAACCATACAATGCTATTCACATCATTCTTTCCACTTCTTTTGTCTACTAGCACATCATAGAGTTCATCTCTTGTTCAAAATGAAGGAACAGAGGCTCCACCTCTCAATGGAAAGAGTATTAAGATCATTTTGTGAAGGAAGAATGTGTGAGATGGAATATATATTGTTGCTGTCTTTGAAATGCAATCTGTCGCAATGTTTATGGTGTGTGGATTTACTATCCAGTTGAGACAATCTTCCTAGCTGCAGCCTGTCTTGCTTACCTGCCATTATGCATTTGGGAGCTATTCAGGAATAGTCTTTATGTGTTGTCAAAATTAAATGAAATTACATATTTTAATAATAGCAGTAAGAAGAAAAAATGTTAAATTGAAAAAATGCAATGTAACTTTTATTATTCATCTATCTGGTAATGCTATATTCCATTAAAGTGTTCCATTTGTACATATTGCCATGAAAACTTTATTTCTTTTCATTTGGGCAGGTTGTGTTGGCCAAATAACAGATGGCCTGCCCATAATGCATTTGGGCAGATGTTCTCATTTGGGTCATAACACGTGAATAAAAAAATGCAATATCACAAACTATCTCATCATCTGTAGTAATTACTGGATAAAGTCCAACGTGTACATAGGGTTTGGGGCTTTTTTTATAACTCTGTTATATTGGCTAAGTCTGTACTGAAAGTATGGTTTATGTTAAGTTTCCGAAGGGTTTATTTTACTCTATTCAAACTGGTGATTACTGAATAATTATATAATACATTGCACATGCCATATAGAAATATTTTGATAAGATTATCTTCTTTTTTTAAAATTTAAAATTTAAGATTATTTTCTTAATCCCACACTGATTTTGCTATTTTTAGCATTTATATTGCAAAAATAAATGACATAATATGCTGCATAATTTAATAGATGTGAAAGTTGCAAATATATTAATTTCACAATAGAAGTAAAAAAAAAAAAAGAAAAGCAAAACTGAAACCAAATTGAGAAATAAGTAAAAAATAGATGATTTTATAGGGTTCTGCATTTATCAATTCATTTCTATAAACAAAAGAATTCAAGAAATTTTCATTTTCTTCTTTAATAATTCAGGCATTTGTTGAAAAGGGAATTTCTTGCTGTATTAGCACCAAGCTGTTTTGAGTTGTGGAGGTGAAGAAGGAAATGAAAATGGAAGACAATTGCTCAATTTCATGAACCCTATTGCTGTATAATAGATTTTATGCAGATACTTTTCTTTCTTTTAATCATGAACACTATTTAATCATGTACTTTCTTTATTCGACTCCCACAATTTCAGGGAGTCAGCCTTTTTTAGCATCTGCCTTAAAACTAAAAGTGGCAACAGAAGGTGTTTCGTACAAAGAGTCCTTCTTCATGTTGCTGTGCAGAATATATGACAGAAGTATCCAATATACAAGAGACTTAATTGAAAGACAGAATCTTGCATTATTTTGCACCTGCATCTTCTCATTTGCATATCTATTCACTTCACCTACATACTGAGGTAATAAGAAAAATAACATTTTAAGAAAAGTGTACATTTATTCATTTACTCTTCAATTTTATTAGTGCATTCATTATACATTAAGAAAGATGGAATGTAATGTGTTTTATGTTGTTGTTAGGTGCCATCAAGTTGAGCACAACTAATAGGAACCCTATGAATAATATATATGAACTCTGTTTCATTCTCAACATCTCTGACACACTCAAGTCTATTACTGCAGTCACTGTGTCAATCAACCTGGCTGAGGGACTTCCTTACTTAGCCATTCCTCTTCCTTTCTAACTTGATATCCGTTTCCAAGAAACAACCTCTCCTAGCAACGTGGCCAAAGAATGTGCGTTTATTGTTGGTGTTAGGTACTTTTTAATCAAGTAGAACTCACAGTTACCCCATAAACAATAGATCTGAATCCTGTCTGATGCTGTGCCATCCTCACAATCTCTAGAACACTGAGCCTATTGCTGTGGTTGCTGCATCGATCCACCTCGTTGAGGTTCATATTCTCCTTTGCCATTCCTTCACCTTCCCAAGAATGATGTCCCTATCCAACGAATAACCTCTCCTAGAAAAATGCCCAAAGTTCCTGAGACAGTTTTATCATCTTTGCCTCCAAGGAGCTCTCTAATGGTGCTTTATCCAAGACATATATGTTTGTTCTTTTGGCAGTCCATGTAATATTCTTTTCTCTTCTCCAACACTACGGCTCAAAGGCATTAATTCTTCTTCTTCTGCCATCCTTATTCATTGTTCAGTTCTCAGAGGTTATAGCAAGTGACTGAAAAGATTATGGCTTGACTCAGGTGTACCTTAGTCATCAAACTGACATAATTGCTCCTCAATAATTTAGAGAGGTTCTTGGCCACAAACTTTCCCAACACAATACATGCCCTTTATTTCCTGACTACTGTCACCAAGAGTGTTAAATGTAGATCCAAGCAAATTGAGTCTTTGATAGTTTCAAACTTTTCTCTATCATATTACCTATTGGACCAGGCACAAGGATTTTTTTTTGTCTCTTAATGTTGACATGAAATCCATATTGAAGTCCATATTCTTTGATTTTCTGCAGTAGGTGCTTCAATTGCTTCTCATGTTCAGCAAGCAAGGTTGTGCCATAAGTATAATAAAGGTTATTGATGAATCTTCCTCTAATTGTGACACAACATTCTTTTTAGCAGAATCCAGCTTCTCAAATAACTTGCACATCATACAAATTAAATAGTTTTGGAGACATGGTACAACCCTGACACATGCCTTTCCCAATTTTAAACCATGCAATTTTGTTCTGTTTGCAAAATAGCTTCTTGATGTAGGTGTAAGTTTTGCATGAGCACAATTAAGTATTCTGGGATTCTCATTCTACTCAATATTAGCCATAATTTATTATGATCCACACAGTCAAATGACTTCATTGTCAACAAAACACAAATAGACATTCTCTGGTATTCTTTGCTTTCAGCCAGGATCCATGTAACATCAACTATGTTATGCCTGTTGCCACGGCTTCTTCTTAATTCAACTTGAACATCTGGCGGTTCTCTGTCTCTGTACTGTTCTAGCAATTTTTGAATGATCTTCAGAAGTAGTTTTCTTGCATGTGACATTATGTTGTTCAATAATTTCCACATTTTTGAGAATGGGGAAAAAATAGAAATCCTTTCCCAATCAGTTGGACAGGCAGCTGTTCTCCAAATTTCCTGATGTGGACTAGCGAGCACATCCAGGACTGCATCTGCCATTTAAAACAAACCAGTTGGTAACCTGTTGATTCCTGGGGCTTTATATTTTGCCAGTGCCTTCAGTGCTGCTTGAGCTTTTTCCTTCATGACTACTAGTTGTTGATCACTGTAATATTTCAGGGTCAGTCAATTATTTTCGGTACATGTCTCTTTACACCCTCTACCATCTCTTGATGTTTTCCTGGATTGTGCAAGATTTTTTCCCATTCTGTATCAAGACTAAAGACTTGAATTTGATTTTCTTTCTCAAATTATGTTGTTGTTGTTGTTGTTATGTGCCGTCGAGTCGTTTCCGACTCATAGCGACCCTATGCACAACAGCCCTAAACCCTGCTCTATCCTGCGCCAAC
>NW_006399831.1:14851992-14852584 GCF_000299155.1 Elephantulus edwardii
TGGTGTTCAATGCTTCAAAGCTATTCTTAAGAAGATTTTGAAAATTCAGATGGGATAGACTTAAAATCACATTTTAGTTCTCGTGTACTTCTTTCAATTTTCTTCAACTTAAATTTGAACTTGCACATGAACAATTGATGTGCAAACCCTGGCTTGGTTTTCACTGCTAATTCTGAGATTCCCCAATGAATTCTTCCACAAATATAGTCAATACGATTTCTACACAGTACATGTAGTGAGGTCCACGTTTAAAGACACCACTCACCTTTTCTTTAAAAAGTGTTTGCCATTAATAAATCATTAAATGTACAAAATTTAATTATTCCATTCCTGACCTCATTTCTATTACCAAGTTCATACTTTCAACTACTCTTCATTCTTGTCCATACTTTCCAACTACTCTTCATTCTTTATTGTTTCCAACTGTTGCATTCTAATCACTAATTATCATTAATGCAAGCTTCACCAATTTCAGACTGAAAAATTTGATAAAAATAATTTCATTTAATCTTCTTTGGCTTTAACTATTGATGTACATATTTGAATAATAGTCACATTAACTAGTTTTTCTTGTATATATATGACAGTGATG
>NW_006399831.1:14853224-14864205 GCF_000299155.1 Elephantulus edwardii
ACTCACAACATTGCACTTTAGGATAGAACTATAAATTTCCTTTCTAATAATGAATGCAACAATATTCTTACTCTGTTTTTCATTAATCACATTGAATACCATGTGATTTTCTGATTAAATCTGGTCAAAGCCACTTTTTCTCATCTCACTAATTCCTCAGATGTTGATGTTCATGCGTTCCATTTAACTTTCATAACTTCTAGTCTTCCAATATTTAAAGTTTGTACAGTCCATGTTCCAACTATTAAAGAATGTTTGCAGGCATTTCTTATTTTATTGACTTCCATTCTAGACTCCACCTTTAATACTATACTTATCCATTATCCTCTATTGCTCATAGATTTTTTTCAGAGGCCTGTTCTTTCAGAAGTGGATGCCCAGTCCTGCTTCCAAATCTGCCTTAATCTGGGAGCTCCCCTAAAACCTGTCTATAATGAGTGACACATTTCTGGCATTTGACACACTGGTGGCATAGCTTTCAGCACAACAGCAACCTACAAGTATGTCAGTACAGCAAACCGACAGACAAGTGCTGTACTAAGTAAAACAATGATAAACAAGCAAGGATACGAATGCACATGCTACAGAGTAATATGCAGTTCAATCTGCTAATAAAACAATCTGACAGATGAGTCTCACAGTTTAGGAGCCTCCATGTCCACCTCCCACACCATCATTAAGTGTTGCAACTTGAGGCTTGAATTTGTTCTTCAGTTCTTTCAATTTAAGAAATGCCAAGTGAGTTCATCCTTTTTGATTTCTGACTCCAGCTTTTTGAACATTTCAATATAACACTTTGCTTCATCATTTCAAGCTCTCTTTTGAAATCTTCTGTCCAGATCTTTAACTTCCTGATATGTTCCCTTTATTCTGCCTTCTTGGCACTACAGTGCAATATCCAGAGTCTCTTCTGACATCCATCTCAGTCTTTTCTTCTTCCTCTGTCTTTATAATGCTTTTTTATTTTATTATTTTTATAGTAGTTTATTTACAAAATTCAAATTCATTCTTTTGCAGAACAGATTCTTCCAATTTCCCTCACCCTCCCACCCATCAAATGGCACAAACCCATGATTAATTCCCTTTCCCCTGCACATCCTCATCTCTCTGTTTCCACCCTCTTCCCTTCCTTGGATACTTATACTCATTCTACAATAATGGTTTTTTTATAATATTTGCACTTGTGGGACTGAATTAGTTCATTCATCATCAAACTTTCCAGTCCCACCCAAATCAGGTTAATAATTTGCAAAATCATTGCTTCTGCCTGTAATAACTTTTTACATTTGTCATGAATGATATTCTTGATATCCTTCCTCAGCTAATCTGGTCTTCATTCATTAGTGTTGAAGACCTCAAACCTGTTCTTGAGATGATTTTAAAATTCAGACTCACAGCTGGATTTTGGTTCTTGTCGTTTTGTTTTTTCTTTAGCTTCAGTTTCAACTTGAACATGAGTAGATGATGGTCTGTTCCACAGTCAGGACCTAGCATGGTTTTCACACTGGTATTGAGATGCTATAGGAAGAATAGTAAATGATTCAGGAGCATCAAAAGAAGATGGAAGGAGTATATAGAGTTACTCTGCCAAAAAGAATTGGCTGGCAAAGAACAGTTCCATGAAATAGCATATGATCAAAAAACAATGGTGATAAAGGAGGAATTCAAGCTGCTCTAAAGAATTGACAAAAATTAAGGCCCTAGGATAAGATGGAGTATCAATTTACATATTTCCACAAACAGATACAGCTCTGGACATGCTCATCAGGTTGTGCCAAAAAATCTGGAATACAGCTACGTAGCCAACTAATTGGACGAGATCTGTATGTGTTCTCACTCTCAGAAAAGGTGACCTGAGGTTAGAAATTATCAAACAATATCACACGTAAGTAAAATCTTGCTGAAAATTAGAAAAAGAATTACTCAAACAGTGCAATATATCATAGACTGCTAAGAGAACAAACAGATTAGTCCTAGAGCAGGTGAGACTAGGCTGCTCCTTGGAGGCAAGGATTCTGAAGCTCCATCAGACATACTTTGGACATGTTGTAAGGTGGGATCGGTCCTTGGAGAGGGACGTCATGCTTGGGAGGATGGAAAGACAGCTTAAGAGACAAAGACACTCAATAAGATGGATTGATCAGTATCTGGTATAACATGGGTAGGTGTGTCACAGACAATGAGATTGGCACATGATAGAGCAGGATTTAGGGCTGTTATACATAAGATCACTGTGGGTCGCCGGTGATTTGATGGGCACATAACACCAACAACATTAGTTCTTCAGGATCGTAATGAGTGTCACTTTCTAAAAGGGGTTGATTCCTAAAATATTCAATAATTTTAGCTTGAACAAAACAAAATGTTTTGTTTGTGTTTCATTTTGTGTGTGTGTGTGTGTGTGTGCACCTTTGTGACTTGGAATGCTTGCATGAATTATATTTCTCCTAAGAAGTAAATATATAGCTGTCATTTTTAAAACTGTTTTTTCAGGAAAGGCTTGTTGTGTTTTATTGGGTTTTTTGGGGGGCGGACAAGATGCAACTAGAAACAAAAATTCCATTGAGTTACACAGTTTGTCATTAAGTATATGCTGAATTATTTTTGTTTACTTTATCAACTGGAATGTGTTCAGGTAAAGTACTTAAACCTTAGAATTTCAGGAAGAATAAAATATGATTTGGGTCATAGTTATCTGCTAATCCAAATCCTTAAAACTTATTTTTTGGAGGATAGTTTAAATTTCATGAGGTGTTGTTTGTATTTGGACGATAAGCCATATTTTTATAGGTGCCTCTCTACATACACAAGTTTTCTGTGATAAAAGAGCTGTCTTCCTAAGAGAGAAACCTCAAGGCTCAGCAAGAATAACAATCAATCAGCCAGGGCTAAGCACATACTATCGTTTTACTGATCCCTGGTGTGATTAATGCTTAAAAAGGAAGAACAATCTCATTTCAATTCTCTTTTCAAGTTCATCCTTAGCAGTACAATGGATTAAATGCTTGCAAAAGAAGTTGTTTCTATGGTACATCTTGAAAGAATTAAATTTTAATTACCAAATGCATTAAACCTGTATATTAATTAAGTGGTTTTGGGCTGCAGTGGTTCAAGCATCAGCACTTTTCTTGATGTCTCATTTTGCTGACTGCAGTCTGAAGGAAAGCTTGCCCCAGACAGCAGCAACAAGATGAGGACTGCCAAGCAGCACTGGGCCAAACAAAAGGGCTTGCACCCCAATTAAGTTAAAAGTCTCTAAGCTCCTCTTGCATTCCAGATGGCAAGTAAATTCAAATCTACAGGAGGAATTTAATTAAGATACTTTGATGGCAAGCATACGGCCAGGAATTCAATCAGCAGCAAGCGCAAAAAATTCAGAAGCACTTAAAATTGAGTACAGTTTAAGTGAGATCTAGACCACACTCAAGAGTTAAGGATTGGATGTCCAGTAATACTCTTCACTGTGTACTTTTGCTATGTAGATAGCTTAAATGTCTGCTTTTGGCTAGTCCTTTCACTTTAATTTTTGTTTTTGTAAGAGAAAGAAAAATTTTGGATTTAGAAAAAATAAGTTTTAAACGCTTGACTTGGAAATGACTGTATTTCATCTTCTCCCTAAGCTTATTTTCCCCCAACTTTTAGATTAAAATGTCACTCATATAATAACATTATTGTGATGATTGGGAGAGATAAGCCAGTGGCCTGGCCTTTCAAAAAAATCTATGCCCTACAGGTCTGTTCCAGAGAGGGTGAAACCAAGTTGGTCTTGGAGGCAAGGATTATGAAGTTACATATCACATAAAACACACAATAAGTAAATTGTATACTAATAATTTTAGAAGAGGTTTAAAAAAGGGAGTAGAATAAGAGGAGATACTATTTAATATGCATCATTATAGAACTCATTGAGCATATACAATACACTTATTAAATATATCCTCATATAATATTTCTTTTGTCCATCTATCTAGATACAAATTAATGAAACCAATTTGTAAAATTGCTTTCATGTTTTCATCTTTGTATATAAAATCAATATAAATCCAATCTTTACAATGCAAAGATTAATTAAATGACCACTTTGCCACTTGTCAATCATTTCTGACACCAATCACTTCTGCTGTAATTCCACTCTCTGATCCTAACCACTTAGAGCTAGGTCAAAGCTCACTTTTAAAAGGACACCATCCTTCAGATTGTCAAATTGGCATGATCTATGCCTTTGAGTTATAGTGCTGGAGAAGAGCATTGAGTATAACGTGGACTGCCAAGAGAAGAAACAGATCTGTCTAAGAGAGGGTGATACAAATTTACTTCTTGGAGGCAAAGATTTTGAAGCTCCATGTCCCATACTTAGGACATGTTACCAGGAGGGATCAGTACTTGGAGAAGTACACAATGCTTGGTAGTGTGGAGGGACAGTGCAGAAGAAGGGGACCCTCGGTAAAATGGACTAACACAGTAACTGGGGTCATGGGGACAGGTGTGTCAGGAAGAGTGAAAATGGCTCAGGATAGGGCAGGTTCAGAGCCATTGGGTGTAGGGTCACTATGAGTTGTAAGTGACTTCATGGCACATAATTACAACAATATCCAACTGTTTGATTCACATCTCTATTTGAAATAATAAGAGACATCTCAGATTTGTATTGGTTGAAACAAAATCGTTGGGTACCTTGCACCCAGAATCCCTTTTCCTATTCAACATTTGGTTGCTCAAGCTAAAAAGCCGGGAATTCTTATTGTTCCTTGTTTTCTGTAACTTTTGATAACCAATCTAGTAACAATACATTTGCTCCTTAATCTCACTACTATTGATATTTATAGCTAGGTATTTTTTTTGTTATGAGGTTTCCCTTCTGTGCATTGAAAGATGTTTTTTGCAGGATTGTTGGCTTCTGCTTATTAGACATTAGTAGCAGGACTCTATCTTACAGAACCAATAATATTTCAACACATTGTCAAATGTTCCCTGGGGACAAAATCAAACCTTGTTAAGAACTCCATTAGTCCAAGTCATCATTATTTCTAAACTGAATTACATTTATAGTTTTTGAGTTGGTTTCCTCACCTTCATTCTGGTTCTCCTATGACCCAATTTGTACACAGTAGCTAGAGTGGGCTCTATAATGTGTGCACTAACAGGATGTCAATGCCCTGTTAAGATCTCCAATAATTTCACACCTACAATGAAATTTCAAATTTTTACCAAAGACTCCATATGTTCTCACTCCTGTTTATTTGGTTTATTATTTTATCAATGTAAATGCACACATTTCACATTCATTTTATAAGTATAGAGTTCACTCTGCCTGGGATTTGTTACTCTCAAATCTCCACAAAATTGGATACTAAATTTATATATATGGTTTGTGTACATTTGTATACATTTTTTTCCACACCAGATATTTCCCATTTCCTTCACTCCATCTCCCTCCAACCGTTAAACTCTGCAGCCTATGATTATCTGCTGCCCGCAACCCCCATCCTCATCCCTGTGCTTCCACCCTTCTTGCTCACCTTGGATCATCATATCTGTTCTACATTAATGGTCTTATATTTATCCTATGTACCTGAGTTAGTTCACTTAGAATAATCCTCTCCAGTCCCTCCCAAGTTAGGTAGTAATTTACAAAATCATTCCTTCTGCATGCTGTGTAGTATTCTGTCGGGTACGCGTACCATAATTTCTCAATCCATTCGATTGTTTTTGTACATTTGGGTTGTTCCCATGGTCTTACAATGGTGAATAATTCTGCTTTGAACATTGGTGTATAAGTCTCCATTTGTACTTCAGTTCTCATTTTCTAAGGGTATTTTACAAACAGTGGAATAGCTGGGTCATATAGAATTTCTATGTTCAGCCTTTTGAGGAAATGCCAAATAGCCTTACAACTGGATACTTCTCGATATTCAGAAACTTGATGCAATATCATATTCACTGTGGCAATTGGCCCAGTGTGTTGGTGAAGAGAAGGATGGCAGAGATCTGCTGTTCATAGTTTTGCTAAGGTTTGTATTTGACTACACGGCACCTAGCAACAACAAAGAGACAAGATAGAATCCTTCTTTTCAGTAATTTTTTTTATCATCCATTGTTTTATTTTCTTAATAGTATTTAACACCTGAACTGTTATTTGTTTGGTTGTCTACCTTACACAGATAACACAACTCTGCTTCCTGAAACTGGGCATGACTTAAAGTGCTTGCTGCAGAAGGTCAAGGACTGTAGTCTTCAATATGTATTGAAGCTCAAAATCAAGAAGGCAAAGATTCTAAACCTGAGACAGATGGCAGCACCATGATGGATGGAGAAGAGATTGACATTGTTATCAATTACAGCTTGGTTGGCTCCACAATCAACACTCTTGATACCAGCAGCCAAGAAATTAAAAGACAAATCGCATTGGCAAAGTCTGCGGTCAGAGATTTCTCCAAAGTATTGAAGAACAATTATGTCAGTGTAGAGACTAAGGTGCACCTAACTCAGGCCATAGTCTTTGAAGTTACTTGCTATGGACAATGACAAGGGATGATGGAAGGAGAATTTATGCCTTTAAGCTGTGGTGCTGATGAAGAGTATTGCATATACCATGGACTGCTAGGAGAGCAAACTCATTCATCCTAGAGAGGGTGAAACAAGGCTGCTCCTTGGAGGCAAGGATTCTGAAGCTTCATCTGATATACTTTGGACATGTTGTAAGGAGTGACCAGTCCTTGGAGATGGACATCGTGCTTGAGAGGATGGAGGGACAGTGGGAGAGAGGAAGACCCTCAATGAGATAGTTTAATTCAGTAACTGGGAGTGGGTGTGTTGGAGACAATAAGATTGGCACAAGATAGAGGAGGGTTTAAGGGCTGTTGTATATAGAATTGCTGTGAGTCGCAGGCAACTTGACAGCACATAACAACAACCTCTCATATAAAAATATAATTATGACTTATTTCCTAGGGGACTATGTTTTACTTGTATCTTAAATACCTACCAAATTGGTAGACACTATGAGTATTTTTTGTAGATGAGTGAATAGTAAATATAGCATGTTTATCAAAGAAAAAATAACAAACTAACTGTCATTAAATTGGTCAGACATATAGCAACCATTCATAGGGTTTCCAAGACTGTAAGTCTTTATTAGAGCAGGATGCCTCATCTTTCTTGTGTGGAGTAGCTGATAGGTTTAAAATGTCAAACCTTTTTGTCATTATTATTATGCAACATTGAGTTGACTATGACTCATGATGATCCTTAGAACATTGTTTTAAGTAGTATAGCACTTGTCTGTCAGTTTGTTGTACTGAGATAACTTGGAGGTGCTGTGATATTAAACAATATGCCACTGGTGTGTCTAATGCCATAATGGTCACTAATGGTGGACAGGTTTTGATGGAGCTACCAGATTAATACAGGCTTGGAAGCAGGATTGGCACCCACTTCTTAAGCAACAGGACTTTGGAAACTCTAAGAATATTAGAGAAATGACGATAGTTATAGGACAAGATTCAGGCCTTCTTTTCATGGAGTAGTTGCTATGAGTCATACTCCACTTGACAAACACTTAACAACAATAACATAGTGACCCTATGAGAGTCCACCTTACCAAATAGTTTGCTCAGCATACAACTTAAATAAGTATGGGGCAAGAATACAACCCTGACACACATCCTTCTTAATTTTAAACCAATCAATGTTCTCCTGCTCTGTTCACACAACAGCTTTCTGGTCTAGGTATAGGTTTTACATGAGCAAAATTAAGTGCTTTGGGGCTCCCATTCTTCCCAATGTCAGCCAAAACTACTGAAAACAAAGCCCTAGGAATAGATGGGATATCGATTGACTTGTTTAAATTAACAGATGCTGCCTTGGATGTGCTCACCAGTCCAGGACAGGAAATAGGTAATCCAACTGAATGTGGAAACTATCGAGCAATATCATTAATATCACATGCAAGCAAAACACTGCTGAAGATCATTTAAAAATGGCTGGAAGAGTATATAGATAGTTCAAGAAGGATTTAAAAAGAGGCCATGGCACCAGGGCTGTCATTACTGATGTCAGATGATTTCTGGCTGAAAGTAAAGAATACCAGGAAGAATGTCTATTTGTGCTTTATTAAGTATGCAAAGGCTTTTGAGTGTGTTATCCCCTTTAGAGCAAAATGGTGTGCTTGCTAGGACAGTACAACAAGAGAAGGAAATAAAAGTTAATCAGATCAGCAAAGAGATGGTTTAACTATTGATCTATGCAGATGACATGATAGTCTACATAGAAAACCCCAAATACTCAACAACAACAACAACAACCACAAAACCCTCTTAGAGCTAGTAGAGTGGCAAGAAATACGATCAATATCCAAAAATCAGAAGGATTCCTTTACAGTAGCAAAAATAACCCAGAGAAGGAAACCAGGAAAGCAGTACCACTTACTATAACCAATCACAAATTGAAATAGTTGAGTGTGAACCTGACTAGAGATACAAAAGATCTATACAAAGGAAACTATAGAACATTTCTGCAAGACACAATAAAAGAAATAAAGAAATGGGAAAATGTGCCCTGTTCATGGATAGAAAGACTCAATATTGTGAAAGTGTCAATCCTACCAAAGCAATCTACATATTCAATGCAATCCCAATACAGATCCCAAATGCCTTTTTCAAGGAGAACGAAAGGGAAATTGTCAAGTTTATTTGGAGAGGAAGAGGCCCCAAATAAGCAAAACACTTCTGAAAAACAAAAATGAATTGGGAGGCATAACACTCCCTGACCTCAAAACCTGCTACACAGTGATAGCAACAAAACCAGCATGGTACTGGTACCACAGAGCAGTGGAACAGAATTAAGAACCCAGAAATAGACCCAACTATCTATGGCCAACTGATATCTGACAAGAAAATAAAGCCTATCAAATGGTCTGGCAAAACTGGACTGCTACCTGCAAGAAGCTGAACAGGAGGCACATCTCACACCATCCTGAAAAATCACCTCAAGGTGTATCAGAGACGTGGGACTAAAGCCCAAAGCATTAAGTACATCAGAGACAAACTGGACTCACCCTTAGAAGCCCTATTCTATGATATAAAGAGACCATCAAACAACCAAAAATGCACAATCTGAAAAGGACAAAAGTGATGAATGGGGCCTTCTAAAAGTTATATCCGTGTGTGCATCCAAACCTTTTTCCAACAGGGTGAATAGAAAACCTACCAACTGGGAATATTTGGAAATACAATCTCAGACAATAATCTCATCATGAAAGCTTATAGAATAATAATTTTCATGGAGGAAGACATTCAAATGGCCAACAGACATATGAAGATATGCTCCAAATCACTGGCAATAAGACAGATGTAAATCAAAACCAAATGAGATACCATCTCACTCCAGAGGCAGTGGCAAAATTTAACAGCAAGTAAAAAATTTTGGATAGGATGTGGCAAGATAGTAATTTTTTATATTGTTGGTGGTATTATACAGTGGTTCAACCACTCTGGAAGTCAGTTTGGCACTTTTTCAAAAAGCTGAACATAGAAATTCCATATGATCCAGCTGTTCCATTGCTTGGAAAATACCCTGAGAAAATGAGCCCTGAGGCTCAAAAAGCAAGTTGTACACCAATGTTCACAGCAGCATTATTCACCATCGCAAAAACATGGAAATAGCCCAGATGTCCAACCACAAATGAATGGATTGAGCAGTTGTGGTACACTCATACAAAGGAATACTATGCAGCAAGCAAGAGCAATGACTTTTTAAATTACTACCTACCTTGGGAAGGACTGGAAAGCATTATGCTGAGTGAACTAACTCAGTCCCCCAAGGACAAATACTGTATAAAACCATTATTGTAAAATGAGTATGAGGATCAAAGGGGATGAAGGGTGGAAATAGAGAGGTGAGGACGAGGGTAGGGTAGGGTGTTAATCATAGGATTGCACAATTCGATGGGTGGGTGGGGTAAAGGAAATGGGAAAGTTCTTTTGTGAAAAATAATGTATTCAAACTTTGTAAATAAATCAGTGTAAAGTGAAAAAAGAAAAAGAGATTCTTTTAGTGTAACAGCTATGCACCACCTAGTTCTTCTGGTCTCAAGGTTGTGGAGACTGTAGTTCCTCTGGACTAACAGTCTTTTTATTTTCTTCACTTTCTTTGCTTTAGATGGAGAAATACTAGTATTTGAACCTTAGATGAATGCTTGGAAAACTTTACAACTTAACCAACTACTCACCAGAATAGGATCAGGAAACAATATTTGTTATGCCAATTGTCCTTTATGTTCTCTGAAACTACGGTTGAGCTCCCAGGTGTATAGAAAGAAAATATTGTCAAATAACTACCAAATAATTTAAAATTGCCCCCCAGTTGTGAATTCTTTAATGAGGAAGGAAATAAATTGATGTAAATCAGTAGAACTTTTTCTTAATGAAAAAACTAGGAAGGACATTTGAGGATTACCAATGTGGTTAAGAGTAATAATTAACAAAATTTGGAAAAAACTAGTGAAGAAACAGTGAAAATCAAGTTAATTTGTGATAGTTGTAAAGCAAAAGTGGAAATAGTGGGAAGTCGTTGGCAGGAAAAAGAGAAATCCTTAAGTTAAAGAAAGACCACATCAATCTAAAGACATTTAAAAATAATCTTTAGAAATAGTGAATATTATTTATATTCCATCAACCAACACTACAGGGATTTCTAGTGGCTTAGTTCGTGGGTGGTTGTAGTGTTAATCCAAAGGTTCTAACCACCTCTCTGATAGTTCAAACCCACCAGTGGCTCCTCTAAAAAAATATGGACAATCTCTTCCCACCAAACTTCTAGTTTAGGAAATACAGTGGAGGTTCAACTGATTGATAGTAATGGGTTTGAGAAGTTTTAAATTGCAAAAAATTGGAATAGAAAATTTCAATAGTAATAAAAATATTTTTATGTATGTAAATGTTGCTTCTGCAGCCTTCAGTATGGACTGAGGCTCAATGTCAAG
>NW_006399831.1:14865308-14866373 GCF_000299155.1 Elephantulus edwardii
TGGATTTCTATTTATTCATTGTTGCACTTTTCTCCCCGCCCCACCCCCAACCCCACTCCCAGTTTGCTCTTTTCTTTGTAAAGTAAAAGAAAAATTCCTTCATTGGTATACAATCCCACCGTTCGCCCCCCCTCCCCAGCCTCCACCCCGAGTATACTCCACTCTGCAACCTTCATATCGGACTCTTAAGATAATCATAATGCCCTAAAATATATTGCTTTTAAACTGTTCTCTCCCTCGTCGGTTTCAATGCAGTATACATAAATCATCCAGTTTTTCTCATTCTTACCCTAACCCTGATGTCAGTCCCATTCTACAGCAGTTGCACTATGCAGTGTTTGCCCTTTTGTGACTGAGATATTTCACTCAGCATAATGTCCTCGAGGGTCACCCATTTTGAATAATATTACATGAGTTTCCTGTTTTTCAATACAGTTTAGTATTCCATTGTGTGAATATAATATACCACAGCTTCTCTATCCATTCATTTGTTAATGAGCACTTGGATGGTTTCCAACTCCTTGCTATTGTGAACAAAGCTGGGTGTGCATATATGGGTGTGCATATATCTGCTTGGGTGGCGGTTATGGTCTCTTTAGGGTATATTCCCAATAATGGAATTATTAACTTGGTTCAGCTTTCACTATTATCTAACATCAGAACCTGTTCAATTTACTGAAAAGAAACTCTTAGCCATGCACATTTATACATCCATCATTCTTCTTTCTCTACCTTGGGAATACACAAATATACATTTCCTCCCCAGCCCCTATAGTTTGGGTATTCTGTGTATTGCATATAATGGGGATTATATGGAAAGAGGTCTTTTGTCTTTGACTCCTTTCATTTAGCATAAAATTTTCAAAGTTCACTTATAGCATGAGAACTCCATTCATTTCGTTAACTTTCTTTTTCATGTTTCTACTCTTGATATTTGAACCATGCAGTGTTCCCTTGCTCTGTTCTGACGAATGCCTCCTGGTCCAAATATAGGTTTCGCATTGGAACGATCAAGTGTTCTGGGATTCCTATTCTTCTCAGAGTCAGCCATAGTTTGTTATGATC
>NW_006399831.1:14867951-14875607 GCF_000299155.1 Elephantulus edwardii
GTCCTTGGAGAGGGACATCATGCTTGGTATGGCGGACCGACAGCGCAGGAGGGGAAGGTCCTCTATAAGGTGGATTGATTCAGTGGCTGGGGTAATCGCGATTGGTGTATCGGAGCCAGTGAGACTGGCACAGGACAGAGCAGAATTTAAGGCTGTTGTATATAGGGTCCCTATGAGTCATAAGCAACTCGACGGCACGTAACAACAACATCTATTTTTTTTATTGCAAAGTAGATCATAATGACATGATTTTCATATCTGTGTTTAGTTAATTTTATTGATCAGTTTAATTTTTAATTGTACTGGGAAAGTCTGTGGTAGGAGACCTCTCTAGTGAACTGAGGTGCAGTGATGTCAGTCTAGAGACTCAGTGTGCCTGATCCACGCTATGGTCTTCACAATTACTTTTTATGGTGCTGGAGAAGATTATTAAACATAACATGGACAGCCAAGAGAACAAACATGTCTGTTTTAGAGAAAGTGAAACCAAGCTTCTCCTTGGAGGCTAGGATTTTGAAGCTCTGTCTCACAAAATTTGGATACTTGGATAAGACAGACTGATCCTTGGAGAAGGACATGATGCTCGAATAGGTGGGAGAGGAAGTCCTCATATGAGATGGATTGACAAATAAGATATGGGCTGTTTTGTTTTTTCCATTTTCACACACTTAAAAGTTTTTTCTAATCTCTCTATATTTTTTCTGTTTTATTAATTATTTGGTGGTGATTTTGTGACATCAAGTCAGAACTGACTTATAGCTGATACTACAGCCAATTTCCAGAGCTTATATATTGCATAGGAAGAAATTGCCCATCTTTGACCCATGAAGCAGGTAGTGGAATTGAGCTGTATGCTTTGGGGTTGGCTGTGCAACTCCTTACAGCTAGGCTCATTCAGTTTACTTAGGGATATTGTTGTGGAATTGAGCTGTATGCTTTTGGGTTGGCTGTGCAACTCCTTACAGCTAGGCTAATTCAGTTTATTTAGGGATATTGTTGCTGTTGTTGTTGTTGTGTGCCATTGAGTCACTTGTAACTCATAGTGACCCTATGTACAAGAGCCCTAAACCCAGCTCTATCCTGTGCTAACCTCACTGTTTCCTACATGCCCATTCCCATTACCCCGATCAATCAATCAGTACATTTCATAGAGGGTCTTCCTCTCTTGTTCTGTCCCTCCACCCTCCCAAACACGATGTCCCTCTCTAAGGACTAGGCCCTCCTTGCAACATGCCTGAAGTATGTCAGACAAAGCTTCAGAATTATTGCCTCCAAGGAACAGCCCGGTTTAACCCTCTCCAGGGTGAACCTGTTTGTTATCCTAGCAGTCAATGATATATTCAACACTCTTCTCTAGCACCACAGCTCAAAGGAATCAATTTTCTTTCTATCATCCATAATCACTGTCCAGCACTCTGATGCATAGTATGCAATTGCAAATACAATGGCCTGGATTAGGCACACCTTAGGCTCCAACCTGATGTCATTGCTCTTCATTACTCTGGAGAGGTCCCTGACAGCTGACTTTCCTAACACAATTTGTCCCTTGATTTCCTGGCTGCTGGTACCAAGAGTGTTGACTGTGAAGCTAAGTTAACTATCTCAATCTCTTCACCATCCATATTGATGCTGCCAGTTGGCCCAGTGATGAGAGTCTTTGTTTTCTTGATGTTGATCTTCAATTTGTATTGAAGGCTGCAGTCCTTGACCTTCTGCAGCAAGCACTTCAGGTCTTTCTCAGTTTCAGCAAGCAGGATTATTTCATCTGCATAACACAGGTTGTTGATGAATCTTCCTCCTCGTACAGCCCAGCATTCTGGATGATCTGTTCTGCATACAGATTGAAAAGTTATGGAGACAAAATATATCCCTAGTGGACACCCTTCTCAGTTTTGAACCATGCACTGTCTCTGTGCTGTGATGACTACCTCTTGGTTCAAATACAGGTTTCTCATAAGCACAATTAAATGTTCTGGAATTCCCATTCTTCTGAGAGTCAACCACAGTTTGTTATGATCCACACAGTCAAAAACCTTTGCATAGTCAATGAAACATAATACACATTCCTCTAGTACTCTCTGCTTTCTGCCAAGATTCATCTAACATTAGCTGTAATATCCTTAGTACCATGACCTCTTCTAAATCAGCCTACATATCTGGCAGTTATATATCCATGTGTTACTCCAGTCATTTTTGGATAATTTTCAGCAGATTTTTGCTTGTATGTTATATTAACAATATTGTTTGATAATTTCTGCACTCTGTAGGGTCACTCTTCTTTGGAATGGGAACAAATATCGATCTCTTCCATTCAGTTGGCGGTGTGTCTGTCCTCCAGATTTCTTGGTACACCTTATTGAGCACATTCAGGGCAGTGTCTGTTTGTTGAAATATGTCAATTGACATGCCATCAACTCCTGTAGCCTTGGTTTTTGCCAATTCTTTCAGAGCTGTTTGAACTTCCTCTTTCATCACCACAGGCTCTTTTCATACGTTGTTTCATTAAATTTTTCTGTGTCAGCCAGTTCCTTCTGGTACAGTAACTGTATACTCCCCTCTTCTTTTAACACTTCTGTATCACTTAACATTCTGCCTAAAGCATCCTTAAGTATTGCCACTCATGGCTTGAATTTGTTTTTCAATTCCTTCAGTTTAAGAAATGCTAAACAAGTTTGGCCCTTTTGATTTTCTCACTCTAGCTCTTTGCACATTTCATTATAATACCTTGCTTTGTCATCCTGAGCTGCCCTTTCAAAATTTCTGTTCATCTCTTAAATTCCTTGATTTCTTCTTTTAAGTTTGGCTTCTTGGCACTCTAATGCAATATTCAGAGTTTCATCTGACATTGTTGGTCTTTTCTTCTTCTTTAGCCTTCGTAATGATCTTTTGCATTCTTCATGGACAATATTCTTTTTTTTCACACTATAATATTAATTTTATTTTTCTAAGGGCTCATATTTCAAACATGAAGCCAAGTGTGAACTTTAAGCTTGTGGGCATAAATTCATATATTTAGGAAGAGGAAAGCAAACTGAGATCCAGGTACATGGGTGATAACTAAAGGCTAATATTAATCACATTATAGTCTTTGAACTTCTACAACTTAGGACTTAAACGTCACAGGTCTTTGAGGTTTTTCTGGGTGTCCCACAGAGTGTCTGCACTTTTCATGAGTTGAGCGATCTCATCATCGTTCAGTTTCTGGTTATTGATACTGGTTAACCCTCTGGCATTCAGAACACATGGAGGGCTCAGGAAGACTTCAGTCTCAATGCCATACATCCCATTCACCATTGTTGAAACTGGATGGATCCTGGATAAATTTTTGAATATGGATTCAATCAGATTAGCCACACTTAGTCCAATAGCCCAGTTGGTGTATCCTTTGAGATTGATGACTTCATAGGCACTTTCAACCACCATTTTATGTACTTCCTTCAATTTTTTATTATTGTTGTCATTCCCATCTCTGTATTTAGTTCCTGGAGGGAAACTCCTGACACGTACACACCATTCCACACTGTCACACTAGAGCCTCCATGTTCTCCCAAAATCCATTCATGCTGGGATGAATGCCAAACTTTTCTGCCATAAAGTATCTAAATAGAGTAGAATCCAGGTTACATCCACTGCTGATCACACGGTGCTTGGTCAAGCCACTTAGTTCCAGGTAACATACGTAAGAATATCCTCTGGGTTGGAAACCACAATGATGATGCAGTCAGGACTGTACTTGACGACCTGAGGAATAATAAATTTGAAGACATTGACATTCCTCCGCACCAGATTGAGTCGACTCTCCCCCTCTTGCTGATGAACTCCTGCAGTTACCACCACAGTCTTATTATTGGCTGTCACTGCGTAATCTTTATCTGCTGCGATTTTTGATGTCTGAAGGAATAAGCTCCCGTATTGGAGATCCATCATTTCTACTTTGAGTTTGTCTTTTAAAACATCCACAAGGGCAAGTTCATCAGCCAGGGACTTTCCCAGAATGCTGATCACACGTGCCATGCCAACTTGTCCAACACCCACGACAGTGATCTTATTGTTTGAAACTGCTGCCTCCTCTCCTACAACTGGTGCAATCAGTTTTTCCTTAGAAGTTGACATTTTGCCCAGGCGAGAGATGCCACTGCAGAAGGTAGCAACCACAAGGCAAGGAGAATGACGTGGGGTGTCAGACGATATTCTTAATAATCTCCCACAGCTCATGTGATTTTCAATCATTAGTGTTCAAGGCCTCAAACCTGTTCTTGAGATGGTTTTGAAATTTGAGTAGGATAGACTAATTTCCACATATTTTCAAATTTCTTATATTATTAAATTTCATATTTATTGTCAGTTGCAATTGAGAAACATACTTGAATGATTTTATTATTATTAGGTGTCATTAAGTTGACTACACCTCACAGCAACTCTGTGAACAACAGATCTGAACCTTGCCCTGTCCTGCACCATCTTCATGATCTCTGCCCTGTTCAAGGCCATTGCAGTAGACATTCTGTCAATCCAGCTCGTAAAAGACTTTCCTCTCTTTCACTGACCTTTACCAATATGATGTGTCTCTCCAATAATTGCCTCCTCCTGAAAATATGCCATGGGTTAATACAATAAAGTTCACCAACCTTACCTCTAAGGATCATTCTAGTTACACTTCCTTCAAGTCATATTTTTTTCTGTAGTCCATGAAATGTGTATTTAATACTTTTCCCCAATACCACAATTAAAAGCACATAGAGACCCTACGTATAATAGCTTTAAACTCTGCTCTATCCTGTGCCAATCTCATTGTCTCCAACACACTCATCCTGATTGCCCCAATCACCAAATCAATCCATCTCCTAGAGGGCCTTCCCCTCCTGCGCCTGCCCTCCAACTTCCCAAGCATGATGTCCCTCTCCAAGGACCGGTCCCTCCTTACAACATGACCAAAGTATGTCAGACGAAGCCTCAAAATCCTTGCCTCCAAGGAGCAGTCCAGTTTAACCCTCTCCAGGATGAATCTGTTTGTTTACTTAACAGTCCATAGTACCCTCAGCACTCTTCTCCAACACCAAAGCTCAAAAGCATCAATTCTCCTTCTATCCTCCCTGGTCATTGTTCAGCTCTCTGATGCATAACAAGTGATTGCAAAGACCATGGCCTGTACCAGAAGCACCTTAGTCTCTAAAGAGACACCATTGCTCTTGAGTACTTTGGAGAGGTCCCTAACAGCACACTTTCCCATTGCAATACATCTTTTAATTTCCTGGCTGCTGATGCCAGGAATGTTGACTGTGGAGCCAAGCAGACTAAAACTATGAACAATCTCGATCTCTTCACCATCCATCCTGATGTTGCCAATTGTCTAGTGGTAAGAATCTTTGTCTTCTTGACATTGAGCCTCAATCCATATTGAAGGCTGCAGTCCCTGACCCTCAGCAGCAAGCGCTTCAGGTCCTCCTCAGTTTCAGCAAGCAGGGTTGTGTCATCTGCATAACGCAGATTGTTGATAGATCTCCCACCAATCCTGACACCACATTTCTCCTCGTAGAGCCCAGCCTCCTGGGTGATCTGTTCTGCATACAGGTTGAAACGGTATGGAGACAGGACATCCCTGGTGTACGCCCTTCCCAATTTTAAACCATGCAGTGTTTCCTTGCTCTGTTCTGATGACTGCCTCTTGGTTCAAGTATAATTTTCGCATTGGCACAATCAAGTGTTCTGGGATTCCCATTCTTCTCAGAGTCAGCCACAGTTTGTTATGCAAATTGTACTTTATACAATCATTCATTAATTAATTACTGTTAATACATGCCATCATTACCTCATCTTTTCAAGTCCCCACTGAATCTTTCCTATTCCTTCCTGCCTCCATGTGTCCACTAATTTCTGTCATTTCCCCCTTCCCCCTTTTCCACCCCTATTTCTCTCTCCCTTTCCATTTTTTAATATTCATACAAATCTTGCTCAGTTATCCTTTTGTTTTTCCAATAATGATTATATTTGTTCATATAAGACTAAGTGATTTCTCTCAGTATAATGCTCTTTAGACTCTCTTCTGTAATACAGCATTTTAGGAAATCATTGTTCCTTAGTGCTGCATATTATTCCCTTGTATTAATGCATCACAATTTCTCAATGCATTCTTTCATTGATGGGTATTTGAACTGTTTCTATTTTCTTACTATTGTTAATAATGTATGTATGAGTATGGGTGTGCATATGTTAGTTTGAGTACCAGTTATGACTTCTGCAGGCTACATTTTACCAATGGTCATATGGGATTTCAATGTTTAGCTTTTTGAGGAAACAGCAAATTACCTTCCAGAGTGGTTGCACTATTTTACAAACCCACCAGAGGAAGTCCATGAGAGTTCTAATCTCTCTGCATTCTCCCCAACATTTATTGTTTGATTTTATGTTAAATTTTGGTATTGCTACTGGGATGAGATGGTATCTTATTTTTGTTTTGATTTGCTTTCTCTGATTGCTAACAGTTTTTAACATTTATTCATGTATCTGTTTATCATCTGAATGTCTTCCTTTGTGAAGAGCTGTTTCATGTCTTCTGGCATTTTTTTGTTGGGTCATCAGCTTCTTTCTTGTGGAAGGCCTATAGTATTCTATAAACTGTATTTACGTCTGAGAACCTTTCCTGAGATATCATTGTCAAATGTTTTTCCTCATTCTGTAAGTTTTCTTTACACCCTATTAAAAAAGTATTTAATGCAAATAAGAACTTGATTTTTAGAAGATCTCATTTGTCCCTTTCATCTTGACCTGGTTGTGCATTTCTGGGTTTTTTTGAAGCCTATTTATGCCATAGTGTAGGGCTTCTAAGTTTGATCTCATTTTGTGCCTTATGATCTTTATGATTTTGAGTTGTATCCGTAGATGCCTGATTCGTTTTGAGTTGATTTTTGTGTATAGGGTGAGATGTAGATTCTATTTCAGTTTTTGTCATGTGGATGCCCAGTTTTGCCAACACCATTTGTTGGAGGCTTGTTGCTTCTACATTTGATAGGTTGTGTTTCCTTGTCAAATATCAGTTAACCATATGTCAATGTGTTGATTTTGGGGCTCTTGATTCCATTGATTATGTGTCTGTCATTGTACCAATATCATGCTCTTTTGATTACAATGGCTGTGTAGAATATTATGAGATCTATTTTAATTTTTAGAAGAGTTTTGCTTATTAAGGGGTAAATTATTTTTGGTACAGTGACTCTGTATATTCCTTTTTTAAAAAATTATTTTATTCTGGTTTATTTATAAAATTAATATACATTATTTTTCACACCAGATCTTTTCCATTTCCTTCATTCCCCATACCTTCTTTTTGATACTTCCTGCACCTTTCAAGGTTGTGCACACTAAATAATTCATTATTACAACTGAAGGCTTAAATCTGTTTATCAGTTTTCCTGCTTGAAAAAATGGAGACCATTTTTTTTATACTTTGATTTTCTAACTCCAGCTTCTTATATATTTTGTTATAATACTTTGTTTTATCATCTTGCTTATCATGTAACATCTGCTTTTTAGCTCTCTTACTTTCACCATTCTTTCCCCTTACTTTGACAAGTTTCATTTTGGGACTTTATTTTTTTTCATTTAGGCTTTTTATTTCTTCTTTGTCTTTATGTTGTTGTTGTTGTTGTTATGTGCCGT
>NW_006399831.1:14877962-14878642 GCF_000299155.1 Elephantulus edwardii
ATTTTTGAGTGGCATCGAATCAAAACCAACCCAGAGCTGACCTTCGGGGGGGGGGGTGGTGTTTAGAGGAAGTAATAGCATGAAAGAAGATTTCTTATTGTCCTGTAGAGCAGTTGGCAGATTTGAACTGCATGAGTTCAGTATTGCAACTCAGATTCTTACTATTAGGGTCTTAACATAGTTGCAGTCAAGTCTGATCCCTCACTGAATTTTATGTATATAGTCATCATTTATGGGTTTTTAAAAATATTTCAATAAAAGAATGATTCATTACACAAAATCCTATCATTCAACACCATGGGTGTCAAATGATGAATGACCTTATTTCCTTTTATAAAAATTTTTGAAACATTTTTGTTGATCTAATAAATGGCCTATCCTGAGAATATTCCATGGCCACTTGGGAAATCATAAGTTCTACTGTTGAGTAGATTACTATAACAAAACCTTTTATGGCTAATTCTAACTGACTTATGATAGTGACAAGTCATTGTCTTCAAGTCAGAACATACTCAAAAATTGACTCTTCACTGGATTTTCTGATACCTTCTGTGCAGAAGGAGATTTCCCATCATTCTCCAGTAGAACAGTTGGTAGATTGGAACAACCTACCAAAGTGTTGGCAGCACAACACCTTACCCACTTGGTTGTTGTTGTTGTTATGTGCCGTCGAGTCATTT
>NW_006399831.1:14879892-14881955 GCF_000299155.1 Elephantulus edwardii
TTGGAATGGGAAGAAATATAGATCTCTTCCAGTCAGTTGGCCAAGTGGTTGTTCTCCAGATTTCTTGGCACAACTTGGTGAGCACATCCAGGGCAGCAACTGTTAGCCGAAATACTTCAATTGGTATACCATCTATTCCTGGGGCCTTATTTTTTGCTATTTCCTTCAAAGCAGCTTGAACTTCTTCCTTAGAGCTCCTTAATTGACTCATATGATGGTAGGTCAATATGAGTCAGAACAGAAACTGAATAGTAAGTTTGTGTTTTGTGCTCTAGGTAGAAGTGGAATTGTGGATTTTTAAAAAACCTCTCTCAGGCCTTGAAGACGTCTCACCCAAGAAAATGGTCTATATAGTAAAAGAGATGTGTGTCCCTATTATCTAGTATATTCATTTTCTATGCTGCATAAAAAATTGTCACAAATTTTGTAGCTTAAGAGAGCATTCATTATTATTTCACAGTTCTACAGGTTTAAAGTCTCAGTACTATTTAAAGCTTAAATAAAATGCAAGCTGAGAATATGCTCTCTTTAGAGATGGGGTCCCATTTGTTCTAAACCCATTCAAATTGCTGACAAAATTTAATTCCTTAAATTTTTAGCACTGAGGCTTTTAGCGCCTACAGGCTTCACCTATAGTGTACAACATGAATATTTGCTTCTTATATTATGCAAAAAAATTGACATTCAAATTTGTATCTTTAGACCATGAAAGTGTCTATCAAAAAGCTTACTGATTACTTGCCAGACACACCTAAGGTAAATTGATAAACAATAAGAAAATAAGGAACTTCAGTTACATCTGTAAAATCTCTTCATCCTTTTTATTTAATGTAATCACAAGAGTGACAACCTATTCTAAACTTATTTTCATTTGTATACATACTATTCTACACCAATTCTACATTTATTTACATGGTTCTATCCTAACAGAGTCCATGAACCTTATATTTATTAACATAATGCTATACAATATCCTTGACTGACCATGAATACTTCAGAGCTGCAATTTTACCCAGCTATGTGATAAGAGCTAACGAGCCTGACTTCAATAGTCATAATAGTGAGTCTTCTGGGAAGCCTGGCATACTTTTAGCAGAAATATTTTTTACCATGGACTGCTAAAGAAATGAAGAGATTCTCTCTGGAGAAGGTTAAACGAGGCTGCATCTTGGAGACAAAGATTCTGAAGCTTCGTCAGACATACTTTGGACATGTTGCAAGGAGGGACCTGCCCTTGGAGACGGATGTCACGCTTGGGAGGGTCGAGGGACAGGAAGACCCTCTATGAGGTGGATTCATTCAGTGAATAGAGTAATGTGGGTAGATGTGTCAGAGACAGTGACAATTGGCACAGGATAGAGCAGGGTTTAGGGCTGTTGCACATAGGGTCACTGTGAGTTGCAGATGACTTAATGGCACATAAAAACAACAAGAGAAAACAAGAAAATATAAATATACTGTTATGTTGTTAGGTGTCACTGACACCTAATATATCCAAAACCTATGAGACAAAGTCTATCATTCTCATATCTAAATAGCCTTAAGGTTGTACTTTTTCCAAGACTAATTTATTTGTTCTTCTATCAATATTATATGGAATATTCTTTACTACCAACATAATTCAAACACGTTAATGTTTCTTCTGTCTTCTGTATTAATCTTCCAGATTTCACAGCTGTATGAACTTGAATCAGGCAACCGTTGTTCCTCAGAGTGAAATCTTTGGTTTATTACAATCATTAAATAATTTTTTAAGAATAATTGCCCAATGCAATATATTGTTTAACTTTTTGATTGCTACCTCAATAGGTATTGATTGTAGAGCCAAGTAAAATGAAATTCTTGACAATTTAGTCTGTCCTGTGTTTGTTACGACGTTGCTTATTGTCCCACAGATTAGAAATTTAGTGTGGTTATAACAGTAATACTAGAAAGGGATGATTCTAACAAAAAGAAACTTATTCTTTTATACTTGTTGTTGTTGTTATGTGCCGTCGAGTCGTTTGTGACTCATAGCGACCCTATGCAAAACAGCCCTAAACCCTGCTCTATCCTGCGCCAAC
>NW_006399831.1:14882330-14914469 GCF_000299155.1 Elephantulus edwardii
TAACAGCAGACTTTCCCATCACAATACGCTTTTTGATTTCCTGACTGCTGGTGCCAAGAGTGTTGACTGTGGAGATGAGCAAACTGAAGCTGTGAACAATCTCAATTTCTTCGCCATCCATACTGATGCTGCCAATTGGTCCAGTGGTGAGAATCTTTGTCTTCTTGACATTGAGCCTCAGTCCATCATGATAAATTATTGTTTCAATGTGCTTTTGAATTCTATTGGCTAGGATTTTATTAAGGATTTTTACATCTATATTCATGAGAGATATTGGTCTGTAGTTTTCTTTCTTGGTCATATCTTTGCCTGGTATTGGTGTTAGGGTTATGCTTGCTTTCTAAAGTGACTCCGGTAATATTCCTCCTTCTTTTATTTTTTAAAATACTTTAAGTAGAATTGGTGATAGATCTTCCTGAATGTTTGGTAGAATTCAGCTGTGAATACATTTGGTCCAGGACTTTTCTAATGGGGAAGCCTTTTTAAGACCTTTCCAATTTCTTCTTTTGTGATGTGTCTGTTCAAGTGTTCTATATCTGTATGTGTCAATTTGGATAAGGCAAAAGTTTCAAGGAATATGCCCATTTCCTGTAAGTTTTCAAATTTTTCACAGTAAAGCTTTTCATAGTCTTCCAATATTATAGATTTCATTTCTTCTTTTTATTTTGTGGTGTCACCTCTACCATTTCTTAATTGAGTTATCTGTGTCTTCTCTCTCTCTCTCTCTCTTTCTTTTGTTAGTTTGCCTGTGGTTTGTCAATTTTATTGACTCTTTCAAAATATCAGCTCCTTACTGATGGTCTTACTGATGGTTCCATTTATTTATCTGTTTTCTATATCATTAATTTCCACTCTTGTTCATATAATTTACTTTCTTCTAGTGACTGTAGGATTAGATTGCTGTTCTTTTCCTATTTGCTGAAGATGTTGAGTCAGATCATTGATTTTTCTTCCTCCTTCCTTTTTTATTTCTGTGGTTATTGCTATGAACTGTCCCTTGAGGACTGCCTTAGCTTCAAACCAGAGGTTTTAGTATGCTTTATTTTCATTTGTTTCAAGGAACTTTTTAATTTCATTCTTTATTTCTTTTATAATCCAATCATGTTATAGCAGAGAACTATATAGTTTCCACATGGATGGTTTTATAGGCTTTACTCTCCTGTGGCATCTTGGTCTGAGAAGATACTTTGTATTATCTCATTGTTTATGAATTTGTTGAGGTTTGCTTTGTGTCCTAATATGTGATTGACTCTGGAGAACGTACATGTGCACTTGAGAAAAAAGTGAATTGAGTTTTAGTTGGCTCCCGTACAAGGAAAGCATCCACAAGTTAAAGTTGTTTGATTATATAGTTTAGATCTTCTGCTTCTTTATTGAGTTTCTTTTTAGTTGACCTATCTTTTGGTGATAGTGTGTGTTGAAGTCTCCTACCACTATTGTGGTGCTATCTATTATTTTTATTTTCAATTCTGTTAGCCATCCTTTTATGTGGTTTACAGCTTTAATATTTTGTGAGTCAATGTCCACCAAGGTTATGACTTCTTGATTTATGGTGCTTTAGTCAGTATATAATGCCTTTCCTTATCTTTTATAGTGTTTTATTCTAAAGTCTATTTTATTAGAGATCAGTATTGCCTCTCCTAATTTTTTGGTTGCTATTTGCTAGGTATATTTTTCCTAGCCTTTGATTTTTACTCTTTCTCTCCACTTTTTAGATGTATCTCTGTAGGCAACATATTGGTGAGCTTTGGGTTTTTTTGCTTTTATTTCTTTCATTTTTTTTTTTATCCATCTGCTCCTCTTTTTCTCTGAATTGGTACATTCAGTCCATTCACGTTAAGTGTAATTATTGGTTTTACTGGTACCATTTAACTGTATGTCTTTTTCTGTTGTTTCTGGTAAACATGGTCCATCCACTTTCCTTTGGCATCTCCATGTGAAGGACTTAATTTAAATTTTCTTGTAGTTTTGCTCTTGTTTTCACAAATTCTTTAAGTGCCCTTTTTTCTACAAAGGATTTTATTTCTCCTTCATATTGATGGAGAGCTTTGCTGGATATAAGATCCTTGGTTGGCAATTGTTTTCTTTCAACTTTCTGTATATTCCATCTCATTGTCTTCTAGTTTGCATGGTTTCTGCTGAGAAATCAGAATTTAATCTAAGTGCTTCCCCTTTGTAAGTGGTTCTATGTTTTTCTTGTGCTACTTCTAGTATTCTGCCCTTATCTTTTAATTTGGAGAACTTGACTATGATATGTCTTGATGTTTTTCTTTTTGGGTCTAGTCTCTTTGGTGGTCTCTGTGCTTCTTGAATGTGAATTTCCAGTTTCTTCAAAATACTTATGACATTTTCTTCTAGTACTTCTTCTACCATTTTTGCAGTGACTTTCCTGTCACCCCCATGTTCTTTAACTCCTATCATACATACATTGTTCATTTTTATTTCATCTCATAGGATTCTAATATTTTTTCATTTTCTTTATGTCTCATCTCTGATTTTTCTTTTAGTGTGTTTCCTGTGATGCTTTTGTCTTCCAGCTCACTGACTCTTTGTTCCATCTCTTGAGTTCTATATTTTTGTTCTACCAGTGTATTTGACACTTCTGACATTTAGGTGTTAATAGTTTAGATTGCATGTTTGTGCTTTTCTGTTATTTCCAAGAACTGTGTTGGCTGTACCTTTCTGTCTTGTGATGATTTTTCCCCCCTTGTACCTTTTTGCCTATGCTATCAACTCTTTCTTCCACATTTTAAATTTTCTTCTGCAGCTGTTGAAGTTGCTCCTCATCACTATATTTCTTCTGGATTTTCTCTGGGGTGTTTTCTCTCTTAATAATTTCCATTGTTTCTTCCATTATTTATACCTTTTTCTGTAGCTGTTTAAATAATTCCACATCAACATATTTCTTCTTGTTCTCTTTATCTGGTATATTCAATTGGTTTGCTTTTATAGGAGAAGGGTTATTTCATGAAGACTGAGGCAGGTTGCTGCCTTCTTTATGTTATGTGAATGTTAGTAGATGTTAGGTTTTGAAACTATTATAAAAACTCAGGGTATGGCAATGCTTTGTGAAGGGCCTGTATATTTGTGTTCCTCTCTTGGGAACAACATTCAGTGTTGTCCTCCACAAACCAAAGTTTGACCTGTGATGTAGCTAGACAGCAATGATTAAAGCTAAAGTGCCTGACTGGCAGAACAGAGAAGTGTTATGCTCCAGAAACCATGGCTTGACCCAGTCTCTTGTACTTGCATTCTACCTTTAATACTTTTACAACTATTTGGTTTATCTAATCATGGGAGAGTCATTGCATAGCCTCCACATTATATCATTAGATATATATGTCTTTTTACAGGTCACAATTCAATCTATGATGTACACCTTTCTTGATTTTTAAATCATACAATCTCCTTGTCCTATATGAGCAACTATCTCTTGGTCTATATTATAAATATGTTGTTATTGTTTCTATTATATGTCCCCGAGTGAGAACCAATACTGAGTGACCCTTCTGAATTTTTTCAAAGGCAGTAAATTACACAGGAGAATATTGCCCATGTTTATATCCCATGATGAAACAATTTTCTCAGGATGTAGTATACAGGAAAAAATGATGATCTTTACAGTATAAGCTAAATTTATGACATTGAATTCTAGGTGACATAGAAATTTTAGGCTAATTAGTATTTAGAATATGATTTATAATTCTAAGTATATATCTCTGACAATGTTGAAATTAATAAATAATACTGATTATAAAATGTTTCTGTTGGTTTTGTGTACCCTAAAGTCAGACCCGACCCATAGCTGGCCCTCTGGCAGGTTTTCAGAGGCAGTTAATCGCATGGGAGGAGGTTGCTTATCCTTCTGCCAATAATGGATTCGAACCACATGACTTTGGGACTTCAGCACAGCTTCTTGCCACTAAACTACCAGTGCTTCCTACAGACTATACAATAGAACACTTTAGTATTTCCATGTAAAATCTAAATAGCAAATGAGTAATATTAGTAAGAGGGTTTTTCCCCCTTCATAAATACAGAGCTACAGATGATGTACCTGCCAGAATAGTAACGTTTAGCGGTTTTTTTAATTCCATTTTTTAACAATGAAATGAGTTATTAAAACAAAGCAAAACATTAATTATGGTCAGTGTATTAGAAAATACTGCACAAAATATGTAAAAGAATGGTTTCTTGCAATTAACTCTATTTTATTCTAAGAACTTAATTTGGTTTCTACTAGTTTTCCTTGAATTTTAATGCTAAAGTTTTACTAAAGTGAAATTTTTTATGTTGTCAATATTTCTATAATCCCTTAAAGACCAAATTGGATCATGAAACTCAGTTGCTCTGAGCCATTAAATTTTACATTTAAGGCCAAATTTATAAGCTTTCCATAACTTGCCTTTTTTTTTTTTTAGTTACAATTTTTGCTGACAGAGCTTTTGAAGATAACTAATGGGTAAATGTTTGATTTAGAAAAAAAAGTATTGAAAGTGATGAAATGGCTTTTTCTAATAAGATAGGACTGGATTAGATGGATTTCACTTAAGTCAATGAGGAGGAAATGTGCCTATGTTATGATTTGGCAGAGTTTGTTTATCAGCCCTGAATGATCGTATAACTGTTCTTCATTTTATGCACTCCTGAAGACTAACTTGTTTTTTTTTTTTTCTTTTTGCAAATCAAATTGATTTTAAAATGCCATGGCATTATAGTGTATATAGAGATGTTTAGATAAAAGGCATTTTGGTAAACGATTAGGAAGTAAATGATTATGGGCTAGCATTCAAATTCTGAATCCAGTGTGTCTATATATAAATTCTGAATTTTCCATTTTAATTGTTTAACTTTAGGTCACACATTTAATGCCAATGTCAACTTGTTTATCAGTTCAATGCAGATGACAGTTCTTCCCACTATGTATTTGGAGAGGCATCTGATTGACAAAAACTACCGGACTCCCAGTTTAACCAAACTGAAATCAACTTAACAAGATCGCTTATCTTTTTTTTTTTTTTATAGTGTTTTCCCCCTTATATCATTAATGCAGGTATGGTATTATACATAAATTGTAATATTTCTATATTTCTATACTATAAATGGATATTTGTTAAATGTATGTCAATAACATTTATAGTACATAATCACATATTTGACTTGAAAAGAGTAATCAAAATTGAGTCTTATCACATAGTACTATAGGAAGAACAAGTAAAAACTTACATATATTTGGATTATGTGTTAGTGAAGGTTACTGAATGTGACAGCCAAAAGAACAAGCAAAGCAAGCGTGGAGAAGGTACATCCAGAATGCTACTTAGAAAATTGGAGAAAGCAGGCAGTGGAAAGAAAAATCATACTTCGTAAATCATGCTTTTAAGTTAGAACTGGAGGCAGCTGGTTTTCTGAGACTGCATTTTACCTGGGAAGGGCTGCCTATCTTTCTCCCTTAAAGCAGTTGGTAGAGTGGAAACAACCAAGAGACGCCACTTTTAGTTTAACAACTTCCTATGGACTATTCCAACAGATCTCATTTGGTAAGCAGTTGTTATTGTTGTGTACAATTGAGTTGGAACTGACTTATAGTTTACTCTTTAGTGGGTTTAAAAAGATAATAAATTGCTTGGGAGAAGATTGCCCAACTCTCTTCCAGGAAACAGCTGGTGGATTCAAACCATATATACATTTGGATTGTCAATGCAACTCCTTATTCATTAGTCCACCAGAACTCCCTTTGGAAAGTAAAAGATTAGTGAAAAAGAAGGATGTAATCACTGAAACAGATTGACAAACATAGTGGATACAATAATGCTCTTAAACCTAGCAATGTTCTGAAGATGTTTCAGTTCTGTGCAATATTTTGTTCTGTTATACATAAGATAGTTGTGAGTTAGAGCGAATTCAGCAGTACTAAATAATAGCAACAAATAACATCCTATATGCAATAAAATTACAATTTCTTTAAAGAATTTAAGCATTTGTTTTTCCATTTTTTGAAGCCTCTACCTCAAGTCTTGTCTTCGAACTAAAGAAAATTAGTAATCGGAAATTGCAGAATATTATGCGTTAAATAAACTATGTTTTCAAAGCAAGGCTAACTAGAGTAAAATTTCCTGGCAATTTATAAAGCAAAAAAGTTTCTTGAAATGAAGACAAGTTAAAATTGGATATTGGAGAAGTCTTCTTGCGATAGCATACAGAAATTATAAGACAAATGAGATTAGAAGCAGAGGAAACAATAAAGAAGATGGTAAAAAGTAAATAAAGTCAGCGTGACTCACAAGATGAATATCATAAGAAAGGCAGAAAGAAGAAAATAGATGTAGTATTGACATAGACTGAAAATAAAGGTTTCAGAGTTTAAGGAATTGTTGTTGTTGTTATGTGTTGTTGAGTCACTTAGCAACCCTTTGTACTACAACAACTCTGAACCCTGCTCTGTCCTGAGCCAATCTTACTGTCTCTGACACTTAACTCCATTACTCCAGTCACTGAATCAATCCATCTCATCGATGGTCTTCCCCTTCTGCACTGTTGCTCCACTCTCTCAAGCATAATGTCCCTCTCCAAGGATAGGTTCCCTCCTTGAAACATATCCTAAGTATGTCAGAAATATCTACAGAATCCTTGCCTCCAAGGAGGAGCCTGGTTTAACCCTCTCCAGAATGAACCCGTTTGTTCACGTAATAGTCTATGGTATATGCAATACTCTTCTCCAGCAGGAATAAATTCCTTCCAAAGAGTACTAAGCTTTGATGAGATGAGTAAAATCTCACAAATAACATTTAGGAAACACAGGTTAGGAATAGATAGTTAAAAGATAAATTCCAATAAATGAAATATAGCTTATGTTAATTAGAGGTATCATAAACTATTAATAAAAAAAGCCTTAATTTCATTACAGTAATCCAGAATTAGTCAAGCATTGGCATAGTAACATCTATGTATTACTGTTGTTGTTGTGCACTCTAGAGTCAGAACCATCTCACAATTGACCACCTGGTGAGTTTTCAGAGAAAGTAAATCACACAGAAAGAAACTTGCATCTTTATCCTGTGGAGCACTGTAGATTTGAATTGCTTACCATTGTGTTGATAGTGCCATTACTTAACCTCTAAGTCTCCAGAGCTCCATTATAGCTGTATTTGTTTAGTGGGAGGAGTGTGTAAACTGGAAGTTGTGATGGTCTCTATCATCTCAAGGAGGGGCAGGTATGGAACACATGGAGCTCTTATGCCTTTCTTTTCCTCCCAAGTGGGTGTCAGCAGATGAGACTTGCCAGAAGAACTGGGTGTCTCTGGCTAACAGTCCACCAGCATGTGGGCATGCCACATTGTTAAATGCTGAAATAATTGGCCTCTCCTTCAGGCTGAAGGATAGTGTGTTTTGAGTCAGTTTTATGCTGGAAAATGTGACGTTTCATTCATATACATTCTGTGTTTTGTTTTGATTTTTCTTGGAAGCAGGAGTGGCATCCACTTCTGAAATACCTTACCTCTGGAAACCCCATGAACTTGGAGAAATGAAGAAAATGATACAGGTGTTCAGGTCTTTCATTCATAGGGTCACTATGAGTCGCCTAGATGTGACAGCATTTAGCAACAACAACAATAGAGCTCAGTTGGCTTAATGGACAGAAAATTATACTACCAAGTAAAGGTGAGTAATTTTAACCTGCGTCTCTCAGGCCTGCTTTTAATTGTTTTAGGTCAAATATTCTTCTAGGTAGTATAGCACTGGCCTGTCTATTTTCTGTACAAAAAGAAGTAACTCGTGGTTGCTGTGATGCTGAACACTGTGACCCTGATGTGCCAAATGTGATATTGGTCACCCATGGCAGACAGTGATTGGTGGAGCCACCCAATTAAAACCAAGCTTGGAAGCAGGAAGTGGCATCCATTTCTGAAACACCTTGCCTCTGGAAACCCTATAAACTTGGAGAAACAAAGAAAGTTATATAAATGTTTAAGTCAATTGTTCATAGGGTCACTTTGAGTCTCCTACGACTTAACGGCATTTAAAAACAACAACAAAAATTATTATTTTATTGTAACGTGACTGAAAGTTAACAGGGCATATTAGGGTTTTATTCAATAAATCATCCATGCATATTTTGTTCCATAACATTAATTAAAGTATCTACACTGTCTGATCATCCATGAATTTCATATCTTTCCTTCACCCATATTAACATGTATTAATTATTGTTGTTGCTGTTGTGTGCCGTTGAGTTGCTTGGAACGCATAGTGACACTATGTAAAACAGCCCTGAAACATACTCTATCCTTTGCCAAGTTTACTGTTTCTGACATACCTACTCTTATTACCCCAGTCACTGTATCAATCCATCTCATCCATGGTCTTCTTCTCTTTCTTTGTCTCTCCACACTTCCAAGCATGATGTCCCTCTGCAAGGTGACACCAAGGGATCATCCCTCTCCAGGTCTCTCTTTGCAATATGCCTAAAGTATGCCAGAAAAAGCCTCGGAATCCTTGCCTCCAAGAAGCAGCCTGGCTTAACTTTTTCTGGAATGAACCTGCTTGTTCTCCTGGCAGTCCATAGTATGAACAATCATCATTATTCTCCAGCACCATAGCTCAAAGGCAGCAATTTTCTTTTCTATCATCCCTAGTCATTGTCCAGCTCTCTGAAGCATAGCAAGCAATTGCAAAGACTATGGCCTATATCGGGCGCATCTTATTCTCCAGACTGATGTTCTTCAGTACTCTGCGGAGGACCCTGACAACTGACTTTCCCAATGCAATTTACCTCTTGATTTTTTGGCTGCTGGTACCAAGAGTGTTGGTTATGGAGCCAAGCAAACTAAAACTGTTAACAATCTCTATCTCTTCATCATCAATCATACTGCTGCCAAAGTATTCATTATCTTTCATTAATTTAACATTACTGCATTCCTCTCCTTGGTCACCATTCTCTATCTGTAAACTTCTTTTTCAATTTTAAATAAAAATATCTTAACTATTCTTTTTTATGTTTACTCTTTTCCAAGTTCATTTTAATTTCCATATATTGTAAAATGTTGCCATTCTTTTATATCTGTGTGATTTCCAGCCCCTTGCTACTAGAGCAATGCGCTTCTTGTATATTTAAGTTTCACATGTCACATATTCAATTTATTGCTGTGGAATTGGAATCTCCACTGGTTTCCTCAGCTGTAAATTACACAGAAGGACATTGTCCATTTTTCCCCACAAAATCATTGGTGGGTTCAAACTGTTGGAGAGGCATCAACTTTAGGTCCGTAGGGAACCTCCCTACAAATTATTTCATCAGAGCACTCAACATTACTAATACGATCATAATAATTTTATAACTAAAACTCTAACTCTTGGACCTCAACTTCATGTTCATATCTTTGTCCTACAGTAGGTAATAACCAACTCAAGGTGGATCATAGACCTAGGACGGACTAAAAACAAGCACAATAATCTTCGTTAAAGAAAAGCTTGGAAGAACACTAGAAGTCATAATCCAGAACATAAACAGTCTTCCAGGTATCCTGAAAAACCTACAACCAGGAGAAGATAAAAAAGATGAATGGGACATTCTAAGAATCAAATCCCTACTCAAATCCAAAAACTTCTCCAACAGGGCAAAAGGGAAGCCACAGACTGGGGAAAAGTATTTGGCAATGACCTATCAGATTAGGGATTTATATCTAGAATTAATAAAATACTTGAGCACCACAACAAGATAAAGGTAAATAATCCAATAGAAAAATGGGCACAGGATATGAACAGACACTTCACCAAAGAAGACATTCAGATGGCTAACAAGCACATGAAGAAATGTTCAAAAGCCCTAGCTCTGAGATGCAAATAAAAAAAACTATGAGATACCATCTCATGCAATAGCAAAATTTAACAGAACAGCATACAACAAATGCTGGCAAGTTTGTGGAGAAACTGGACCCCTTATTCACTGTTGGTGGGAGTATAAAATGGTGCAACCACTGTGGAAGGCAGTGTGGTGCTTTCTCAAAAATTTGCAAATAGAGATACCATTTGACCCAGCAATTCCACTACTGGGAATATACCCCAAAGAGACCATAACTGCTATCCAAGCAGATATATGCACATCCATGTTGGAAACAACCTAAGTGCCCATCAACAAATGGATGGATAGAGAAGCTGTGATATATTCACACAATGGAATACTGCATCGAAAAACAATGAACTCATGCAATATTATTCAAAATGGGTGACCCTGGAGGACATTATGCTAAGTGAAGTATCTCAGTCACAAAAGGACAAATACTGCATGGTGCCACTGTTGTAAAAAAGGACTAACATTGGGGTTGGGGGAGAATGAGAAAGATGGGTTCAATAATGTATATTGCTTTGAAACAGAGGAGGGAGAGAACTGTTTAAAAGGGATATGTGATTAGGTATTTTTGTCATGACAGGAGTCCAAAGTGAAAACTGCATAGTGGAGTGAACATTGGAGGAGGGATTATAAAACTATGAAAGAATTTTTCTTCTACCTTTCCAAGACGATAGTGTACTGGAGGGGACGGTTCACTAGGGGAGAAAAGTGCAAAAATGAATGAATGGAAATCCAAAGTCTCCGTAAATTTTCACTGAAATTAATAATAAATTAAAAAAGAGAAAGAAATAAAGAGTATAGAAAATATCTCCTTTGTATGCACTGAACACATAAATTCTAGCACAAGGTTCTAAACATATTACTAAAATTATTGTTTATTCTTAAATGTCAGCTCTACTTTTATTTTTAAATAGCTATAATATTAAAAAGTGTGCACATAAATCTTAGAAGGTAAATGTGGTAAATATTGATGTTGTTGTTACTGATGTTGTACTGTTGAATAGCTTGCAACTCATAGCAACCCTATGTACAACAGCTCTGAACCCTGCTCTATCCTGTGCCAAGCTTATTGTCTCCGACATATATATCCCTATTACCCCAGTTACTGAATCAATACAACTCTTTGCATGGTCCCTCCACCCTCTTAAGAATGATGTTCGTCTCCAAGGATTGGTTTTTCCTTGCAACATGCCCAAAGTATGTCAGACAAATCTTCAGAATCCTTCCCTCAAGAAGCCTGCTTTCACTCTCTCTAAAATTAAATTGTTTGTTCTTCTAGCAGTCCTTGGTATATTCAATACTCTTCTCTAGCACCACTGCTCAAAGGCATCATTTCTCCTTCTATCATCCCTAGTCATTGTCAAGCTTTCCGACACATAGCAAGTAATTGTGGAGACTATGGCCTGGAACAGATATGCTTTACTTTTAATTTTCTACTCAAATCTAATTTTAATACATTGTTTTCAAGGGCAAATTCTTTCCATTTACTTCACCTCCCAACCAAACAAATTGTAAAACCCTATAATTATTCCCCTCTCCCCCTGCACATCCTCATCCCTCTGCTTCCAACCTCGCCTATCCTTTTTGGATCCTTATGCTCATTCTACAATAATGGTTTTATACAATATTTATCCTTGTGGGACTGAGTAAGTTCTCTCAGCATAATGTTCTCCAGTCACTCGTAAGTTAGATAATAACTTACAAAATCATTGCTCCTGCTTGCTGCATATTATTTCATTTTGTGAATGTACCACAATTTCTCAATTCGTTGTTTGTGGTTGGACATTTGGGCTGTTTCCGTGTACATTTTATTTTAAAACCTAAAACAAATGAGATATAAAAAAGAATGTGGAAGTTATTAGACAATGTCATCAATATTGCATGAAAGCAAAAGCTTGAAAAATATTATTAAAAAATGCTAAACTAGTACATTGACAGACAATTGTCAGAAATTCATTCTCATTTAAAAGAGTCTATGACATGATGAATATCACTGATGATACCAGATGGATCTAGGCAGAAAGCAGAGAATACCAGAAAGATGTCTTTCAGTGTTCCTTTGACTGTGTAAAAGCATTTACGTGTGTGGGTCATAACAAATTATGGCTAACATTGGGAAGAATGGGAACATTTATTTGGTGTAATTGTAAATTGTTCTGCTTAATAGCAAACCTATTACAAGAAGTGTTAAGTCAACATTGTCCCAAGCACTTGATTTGCTGCATAATTCCATGATTTCTAACATCAAGAGCCCCTTCTGTGTTCAGTTCCCTCACTCTTCTATGCTCCTTGATTTTGGTGGTTCAGTCCAAGGTCTCCCAGAGACTCAGCCCAGATGAGATCAATTGATACAGTGACTGGTACAATGGGGGTTGGTGTTGTCAGAATTGGTGAGACTAGTTTAGAACAAGGTAGGATTCAGAGTTACTGCACATAAGGTCGCTGTGGGTCATAGGCTACTAGATAGCACATAACCACAACAACATTAAAATTTTAACATACTTAAGTAGCATATAAAAAGAGCATTTAGCTTTTATTTTATTCTTATTTTTTCTGAGTACATGCAAATATATTGTTATTTTTGTGTCCAATGAGTTGGAACCAAGCCACAGCTAATCCTGCAGCAGGTTTCTAGAAGCAGTTAATTTCACAGAAGGAGACTACCCATCCTTCTCCCATGGGGCAGCCCATGGCCTCAAACTGCATGCTTTTGGGACTGAAAAGCAGCTTCTTGTCACTATGTTACTAGAGCTTCATAATGTAGTATGAGGTAAATAATTACATTTAAAAAAATTGTTGTTGTTATGTTCCATTGAGTCACTTATGTACAACAGCCCTAAACCTTGCCCTATCCTGCACCAATCATATTGCTTCTGGCACACCTACCCCCATTACTCCAGTCACTGAATCAATCCATCTAATGGAGGGTCTTCCTCTCCTGAGCTGTCTCTCCACCCTCCCAAGCACAACATCCCTCTTCAAGGACTGGTCCCCCCTAGCAACATGTCCAAAGATTAAGCTTCAGAATCTGTGCCTCCAAGGAGCAACCTGGTCTTACCCTCTCTAGGACAAACCTGTTTGCTCTCTTATTACTCCATGGTGTGTTCAAACTCGTCTCCAGAACCACAGCTCAAAGCCATAAATTCTCCTTCTATCATCCCTAGTCATTGTTTAGGTCTCTGATGTATAGCAATAAATTGCAAAGCCCATGGCCTGTGTCAGGCATACCTTTGACTCTAGGCTGACATCACTGCTCTTCAATACTTTGGAGAGGTCTCTGACAACAGACTTTCCCAATGCAATTTACCTTTTAATATCTGATTGTGTCAAGAGTGTTGTTCCCATTCCAAAGAAAGGTGATCCTACAGAGAGTGGAAACTATTGAACAATATCATTAATATCACATGCAAGCAAGATTCAGTTGAAAATTATCAAAAAATTACTGGAAACAGCACATCAACAGATAGCTGCCAGAAGTACAGGCCGGGTTTAGAAGAAGTGGAGGTATTTGGGATATTATAGTTAATGTTATATGGATCTTGGCTGAAAGCAGGGAGTATCAGAGGAATATCTATCTGTGTTTCCCTGACTATGCAAAGGCATTTGACTGTGTGGACCACGATAAGCTGTGACCAATCTGAGAAGACCAAAAGTATTAGTCTGGGATAAATGAATGATGAATTTATGTAAATACATTTATTAGGCTCACGTTTTGAACAGTTTCACTGCTCTTGTTTGAAGTAGTTTGATTCTGGAAGATTGGTTGTTTTTATTAACTAACAATCAGGTATGAGCTGTTTGGTAGTTTGGTAATTTTTATTTAGTTAACAATTAAGTGTGAGTTGTCGCTCCCTTTTGATTTAATTAACAATCAGGTGTGGACTTGAAGACTCTTATTTAAACCAATTAGGACCTATTGGGTGGGCCTTTATTATTAAAAGTTGGTTGGTTCCTGCCTGAGAGTCTCTTGTTTGAAGCAGTTTGATTCTGGAAGAGTGGTTGTTTTTATTTAATTAATAATCAGGTATGAGTTGTTTGGTCATTTTTATTTAATTAACAATCACTTGTGGGCTGGAAGCCACTTATTTAAACCAATAAGGATCCAGTGATTAAAAGTTGATTGGTCCCAAAGTCCAAGAAGACATGGTGTGAAGATTAATGTACTATTAGGGGTGTAAACTAAATTTTCATTTTTTTGTATTTGTTCTAACTAGTACATAATTTGTCTGTCAGTTTGCTTTACTGCGATAACTTATGGATTGCTGTGAAAGATATGCCACTGATGTATCAAACGCCACAAGAGTTACTCATGGTGGACAGGTTTAGTAGAGCTTCCAGATTAAGACAGACTAAGAAGTAAGATTTACCATACATTTCTTAAATAACAGGCCTCTGAAAGCCCCAAGAACAATAAAGGAGCTCTGATAGTTATAGCAGTAGTGGTAGAACCCAGATTTTAAGTTAGTTGAAATGAGGAAAAATAATAGCAAATATAGTTTAATAATTGGAACATGGGATGTACGTACCTTGGATGTTAGAAAACAAAAAACTGAAAAATGAAATGGAAAGCATGAAAATTGACATTCTGGAAATTAGTGAGATGAGATTGTCTAGCCTTAATCACTGTGAATCAGATAATCATATGGTATATTAGGCTGCAAAAAATAGAAGAAGAATGATGTTGTATTGAAGTGTTTATTACATTTTTCAATCCTGGATTTACCATTACCATTGTAATCTTTGTGCTATGTTGCATTGTGCTCTTTATATAGCATGATGTCAGTAGTGCCTCTTTGAGTTAACACTGAAGGTGTTTCTGTCCTTGAGTTTAGATAGAGCTGGTAACACTTACTGATTTATATAGCAGCTTGTCAAGAACACTAAGATTGAATCAATGTAAGAAAGAAAAATTAAAATGAAAATTCATGGGGGAAAAAAAGTCAATTTTAAGAGTTGCAGGTGACTCGACAGCACACAAGAACAACAAAATCAACATCCTGAAATACAATGTTGTGAGTGATAGGATATTATTATTTAAGGAAGACCTGACAATACAACTACCATTATTCAAATATACATTATAATATTTAGAGCTCAAAAGGAAGAAATTAGAAATTTTTATCAAATCTTGCAGTCCAAAATTGACTGAACATGCAATCAAGATGCATTAATGATAATTGGTAACTGGAATGCAACATTCAGAAACAGTGAAGAAAAACTAGTGGTTGGAAAATGTGGGCTTGGTGATAGAAATAAGGCTGTAAATAGAATAATAAAATTTTGAATTTTTAGTGATTTATTGATTGCCAATATCTTTTTAAAGATACAAATGATGACTTTATACATGGTTCTTATCTTATGGGCTGCACAAGAATCAGACTGCTACATCTGTGGAGATAATTGTTGGAGAACATCAACATGGGCAGTCAAAACTAGGCCATGGGGCACTGGGTTCATTAATAGTGTTCCAGTTTAAGTTGAGATCAAATAAAATTAAAATAAGTCCACAAGAATAAAAATAAGATCTTGTATATATTCTATCTGAATTTCAAAGTCATCTTAAGAATAAGTTTGAAACATTGAACATCAATGATGGAAAGCAGGTGAGCTGTGGGACGTTACAGAGGATAAAACAGAAAGCAAAATGGATGTCAGAAGAGACTAAAAAAATGGTGTTAGAGCATAGATAAGCCAAAATAAAGAGAAAATAGTAAAAGAGATGAAAAGAAGATTTCAAAGGGCAATTTGAAAAAAAAAAAACACAAAGCAAACTATTATAGTGGAATGTGCAAAAAGCTGGAATTGGAGAATAAACAGAGAACCCACATTGCATTTCTCAAGCTGAGAGAACTGAAAACAAAAACAAAACAAAACCCATACAAAAAAACCCACAAAACCCCCAACAACCACAATTTAAGCCTTTAGTTGCAATATTGAAAGATACTATTGAATTGCCTAGAAAACATTCAAAGAATATGGAAGGAATACACCAAATCACTGTACCCAAAAGAACTGACTGATACTGAAAAATTTCAGGGAGAACCTTATAATCAGGAAACAATGGTAAGGAAGTAGAAAGCAGAAGCTTCATTGAAGGCATTGGCAAAAAAATAAGGCCCCCAATATTGGTAGGATACCAATTGACTTGTTTCAATTAGCTGATACAGCCCTGGATGCACTTTCAATCTATGCCAGGAAATTTGGAAAAAATCTGTATTTCCAATGGATTGGAAGAAATTCGTATTTGTTCCCTTCCTGAAGAAAGGTGATCCACCAAAATGCATAAACTATAAAAAATATCATATGCAAGCAAAAGACTGTTGAAGATTATCCAAAGATGGTTAGAACAGTACATAGGTGGTAACTGCCAGAATTTCAAACAGGATTTTGATGAAACTGTGGCACTATCAATATAATTGCTGATTTCATCAAAATGTGTCTTTAGCAAATTTTCATCACCATTCAAATAACCGAAAACCATTAATTCTTTCCCAGTCTTAGGCATCAATTAATATGTTTTATATGTATTACATTTTTGTTGTTGTTAGGAAACATTATTTTCCTATTCTGAGTTTTGTTTATAAGTGAATTCATTTTGCATGTCCTCTTTTCTGCCCAGCTTATTTCACTTAGTGTAACATTTTCAATGATAACTTTGACGTATACTATGTATCAATAACTTTTTTTATGGTAAATAAGTATAGACAGATTTAATAAAAGTTACATCCCCCAAAAGGTTGACATCTCTCCTTGAAAAAAAAGAGGAAAGGTCGGTATAAGTAACTTATCGAGAAGGTGAAGATTCGATGTGTTATTCATAGAGTTGCTATGAATTATTTTCAATTTCACAACACTTAAAACCAACATGGTTATTCTATGTTTAATATTTTGATGAACTTCTGTATCCTCTAAAGAATATTATTTTATATTCACTCAACACCATATGATACATTTTTAAATATACAACAGCACTACTTTGAAATAGATAAGCCCAGTTTATAAACTAAGAATTTGATATTCAAGGTGCATATGGCAATTTCCCAAGACAACATATTACAAAGATGTCTGATGTTAAAGGTAAAGATTTAACCTGAGTCTAGTTAACTCTAGGGTCTGTGCTGTTACTCTAAGTTTTCCTTGGAGACTAGGATTTTGAAACTCCATCTCAAATACTTTGGCCACTTAGTAAGGAAAGACAGGTGTTTGGAGAAAGACATCATGCTTGAAAGGATGAAGGGACAGCATGGGAATGTAAGACCCTGGATGAGATGGACCAATAAAGTAACTGGGGCAATGGAGGTTAGTATGTTGGAATTAGTGAGACTGGCTCAGGATAGGGTGTGGTTTATAACTGCTGTGCATAGGGTCGCTCTGAGTCTCAGGCAACTTGAGGGCACATAAAAACAACAACAACATGAGTCAGAACTTACTCCATGGTACCTAACAACAAAGAGAGAAAGCCAAACCCTGATTATTTACAAATGTTCAATATGGAACAGATAAAGAGAAAAGAAGGTTAAAAAAAAAAACAAAGAAAAAAAACCCTGAAGACTTGGGGGTTTTAATGGTTAGGGGGAAAAAAAATCATTGAGTTACTTAAAAACATGAAGCCTTAGATAAAAGATTGATGGTAATTATTTTTATTTAAATCTAATTACAATGTTGTGTGTAATGTAAAGACTCTAGAGCCAACTGAAATACAGAAAGATTTAGCGTGAAAATTGAGAAGAAAAGAGTAAAAAGGGGCTTTTTCATGGTGAAATTAAAAAAAAAAAGAAGTCCTTCAGGACGTTCTAAAGGGAATTAGTTTCATTAAAAAACTATTGTTCCTGCACTTTTTTATGTTTTGAGCAAATCTTGCATTCCATTATTTTATCTTCCTTCCTTATTTTAATAAGGGCTAATGAAAAATGTATCAGGATGACAAAAGAATTGATGTCTATAAGCTGTGGTATTGGAGAAGATTACTGAATATTCCAGGGACTGCATCCAGAGTGCTTCTTGGAGGCAAATATGATAAAGTTTCATCACACATACTTCAAGGATGTTGCAAGAAGGGGCTGTTCCTTGGAAGGGGACATCATGCTTGAAAAGGTGGAGTGTTGGCGAAAGAAGGGAAGACACAGTGACTGCTGCAATGGGCTCAAGTGTATCAGGATATGACAAGGTCTAGACCTGTTGTTCACTGACTCTCTACAAGGTATACTCGACGTTATAACACCTAACAATGACTATTGAAAAGTCCTTCTACAGAAATGCACTAATAATCTTGTTTAAAAACGGCCTACATCTAAATGGATAAAGAAAATTCATGACCTTTTATCAACGTTAAGTTGAAAATTATGCAAACTAATTACAAAGTAAGTAATCTTTGCTAGGACCATATGATATTTGATTTCTACCTTTTTAAAACACAAGACAAATATCTCTGATCATTCAATTTTCATTCTATTCTTTGACCTTAGTAATGATAAAGTATTTGGGTGCTTCTCTTACTGCAACCCACCCTGCACAGATTTGTACCATAAATGGAGATAAGTCAAGAGAGAGCTAGAGGCCACAGAAACTTTATTATAGAAAATCTACAGTGCTAAAATGGTGGTGTAATCATATGAGTTATTAAATACAATAGTAATTTTGCAAAGAACTTTGAAATGAGAAAAACTGTTATAAACCTCTCATAATATATTTTTAAAGAAATTTTTAATATATATGTATATATTCTGAGCAAGCACTCCACCTTTCTCTATGTTAGTTTGTAGGAATCTTTAGGTATCTTCCTTGATATTTATATTTTAAATACATCTGGGTTTTGTTTTGTTTTAATCATTATTCTTTAGAAGAGTCCTCATGGCCCAGTAGTTAAACAACTCACCTGCTAGCCAAAAGGTCAGTGGTTTGAGCCCATCAAACACTCTTCACAAGAAAAATATATTAATCTTCTTCCACAAAGATTTATTGCTTTGGAAACTCAATAGGACACTTCCACTATGTTCTACAGAATCTCTATAACTTGGAATAGGCTCAAAGTAAATTAGTATTAACTTTTGATGATACATAACTTGACTAAATCAGAGCTAAAATATGTTCCTTTCCTTGGAATTTAAAATTAGATCCAAGTATCGCAATTTGTGATTAGCTATTGTAAATGGTATTGCGTTCTTGGTTTCCTGCTCTGAGCTCTCTTTGTTACGGTAGACGAATCCCACTGATTTTTTTATATAGATCTTGTATCCTACCACTCCGCTAAATTGATCTACTAGCTCTACCAGTTTTTTGTTTTGTTTTGTTTTTTAGTCTTTGGGCTTTTTGTGTACAGTATCATCTACATAGAGTGATAGTTTAACCATCTCTTTGCTGATTAGGATGCCTTTAATCTCTTTCTCTTGTCATATTGCCCTACTTCAATACAGCATTGAATGGCAGTGGTTACAGTGAGCATCCTTCTCTGGTCCCTATTGACAAAGAAAATGCTCTTAGCTTTTCTCCATTGAGAATGATTTTGACTCTTGGTCTATACAAATAAAATTACAAAAGATTTTTGCAAAATGCAATAAAAGACATAAAGAAATGGAAAAAATGATCATTGTTCATGGATAGGAAGACTCAATATTGTCAACATGATAATCCTACCAAAAGCAATCTACATTTTAGACACTATCCCAGAACGATACCATTCATTTTTTTAAGGAGATTGAAAGGGAAATTACCAAACTTATTTGGAGAGGAAAAATACCCTGAATAATCAAAGTACATCTGAAAAACAAAAATGAGGTTGGAGGCATAGCACTTCCTGACCTCAAAACATACTACACTGCAGTAGTAACTGAAACAGCGTGGTTTTGGAACAATGACAGGCACATAGACAAATGGAACAGTATTGAAAACACAGAAATGTATGCATCTATCTACTGTCAACTGATAATCGACAAGGAAATAAAACTTGTCAAATGGGGAAATGATAGTCTCTTCAATAAATGGTGGGGGCAAAACTGGACGGCTACCTGTAGAAAGCTGAAACAGGATTCACAATTCTCACCATACACAAAAATCAACTCAAGGTGTACCAGAGACCTTGGAATAAAGCCCAAAACCATAAAACTCATAAGAGGCAAATTGGTACTAAGCTTAGAAGGCCTAGTCTAGTAGAAAGGAATTTCCAAATACAGTAAAAAATACACAATCTGAAAAAGATTAAATTGATGCATGAGCCCTTCTAAAGATTAAATCTCTGTGCTCATAAAAAACCTTTTTTTCCAACAGCATGAAATGAAAACTACTGACTGGAAGCAAACATTTGGCAATATTGTCTCAGACAAGGGTCTCATAACGAAAGTTTACAGAATCCTATAGGGCCTTTGGAAGAAAAAGAATGATAATCCAATTTCTACAAAGGAGGATATGTGGATGGCCAACAGACACATGAAGAAATGGTCCAAAATCACTGGCAATAAGAGATATGCAAATCAAAACCACAATGAGATATCATTTTACCCCAATAGCGGTGGCAAAGTTTTGGAAGGTATCAAACAATAGATGTTGGAGAGGATGTGGTGAGTTACATATTGTTGATGTGACTGTAAAATGGTACAACTACTCTGGCAGGCAGTTTGGCATTTCCTTAAAAAGCTGAACATAGAAATTCCATATGACCTAGCTATTCCACTGGTTGGAATATACCCTAAGAATATGAGAACTGAGGCACAGAGACTTGTATTCTAATGATCATAACAGCATTATTCATCATAACAAGAACATGGAAACAGGCCAAATGTCCAACCATAATGTAATGTATTGAGAAATTATGCTACATTCACACAATAGAATACTGTGCAGCAGGAGCAATAATTTTATAAATTACTACCTAACATGGAAGGGACTGCAGAGCATTATACTAAGTTAACTAACTCAGTCTCAAAAAGATGAATACTGAATAGGACCCTTATTATAAAGTATGCATGAGGATCCAAGAGGGGAGGGTAGTCTTAAACATAGGGTCACACAATTTGATGGGTAGTGGGAGGGATTGGTAAAGAGGAGAAAGGTCCAGTGTGAAAAACAGTGTTTATATGTAAACAAGTATAAAAGAAAATAAAAAAAAATAGATCCAGGTGACTTTGGCCACCATTTTCAAGAAGCTTAAAAAAATAGTATTTGTGGCTGTGGAGTTAAGGATATTTTTGTTCAAAATTACCTCCCTAGCCATTGTCTTTGACTTTGTCCTGTGAATTGTTGGAAATCTTTGAATAGGGTGTGTTAGCATATCCATAAGGGAATTAGCTATTCTCACTTCTACATTGAGAAGATTCAGCTGCAGGTTTGAGAATTTCACCACAAGCACAAAGAAGTAAGAGAGAGTGCAGAAGCTTCAGGGCCAGAGGTTCACGTACCATGTCGGCCTATAAGAGCTGCAGCTGTGGCAGCAGCGGAGAATCAGAGGCCTGACATGAGACAGAGCTGACATTGGGATTGCTACCAGATGGAGCCAAAGATAAGATCTTTTTCCCTTAGGTTTTTTTGTGCACTGAAAGAAGGGCAAGACCAAAAGAGTCTTTGTAACACTTGCCAAGCTGTGAGGCTGAAGATTGAGGTGCCTCTGAGCATATTTTGGAAGCTGCCCTGGCTGAGTGTCCTTACTGATGTATCTGCTACTAACCAGAACTATAGCCTTTAAACTTCTCTATATGGTTCTACAGTGTGGTCTATGAGCATTGGATTTTGGACCCAGTAGAGCAGTAAGATTGGTGTTGGAATGAGAAGAAAGGGGGACGGGAGGATAGTGAGACCCAATAGGAGTTGGTTTGATGTTATGGGTGTTATGGATGTTGTTGACTGGAACAGTTCTCCTTTGTGGAGTTTGCAGAGATCAGATACAGCCAACACCATGTGGTCCTTGCTCTTTTTACACTGGCATAACTATCTTCTGTAAGTACAGAAAGAAAATAATAAAGCAAGTATATAAATTCTCCAGAGACTGGTGACCAGAAGGAGGTATACACAGGGAGGAGAAGGTATGATAGGGAGCAAAGGGATTGAGATTCTCATCCTTGCTCAGGAACTTGTATTTAATTCTGCCTTTGATATTCATAAGGCATTTAGATTTGTCTTAATAATGTCCTCCCTAATTTTTTACTAAACCCTCTTGAGTGCCTGTTATTTACAACATAAAGTCTCTAATGAACCAAGATCCCTACAGGCACAAAGGAAAATAAATTATGCTTTCCCCTTCTGACTATTTTCCCACAGACATAATACTTCTATACATAAAATTTCTTATTTTTAATATACTAGTGTGAATAAAGATGAATCTTTTAGAAGGAATGTATCTTTGATAGTTCCTGTGTAAGTGTAAGCATAGAAAATAGACACAGGTCAGGGGTTTCTTTATGTAATGTTATATATGTTTGAACAATAAATCATGTTGACAGGAAAGAATTGATGTCTTTGATCTGTGGTATTGGAGAAAAGCACTGAACATCCCATGGACAGCCAAAAGAACAAACAGATATGTCTTGGAGAGGGTACTTGCTCCTTGGAGGCAAGAACGATGAGGCTTTGCCTCACATACTTTGGGCATGTTATTAGAAGGGGCTATTCCTTGGAGAGAGGATGTGAGGCTAGGAAGGGTACAGGGTCAGTGAAGGAGAGGAAGACTCTCGAAGAGGTGGAGTGATACGGTGGCTGCTGCAATGGGCTCTTGTGTGTCTGGAAGTATAAGGAGGGCACATGATAGAAAAGGATTCAGATATTTTGTTGATAGGGTCACTATTAGTGATACTCGACTCGATGGTACCTAACAACAACAACAAAGAACACACACACACCCATCTCTTAGAACATAAGGAATTGTGTTGCTAACTCAAAGATTGGTTGTTTCAAATCTGCTAGATGCTCCCAAGAAGACAAAAGGGAAATATCTTTTCCTGCAATTTATAGCTATGAAAACCATCGGAGATCATCTCTGAGCCAGTTATGACTTGATGACGATTAAGTTAAGCTTTATATATATATAATATATACATGATAGGAAGCTTTGGAGGCCTGGTGGTAAGAAGCTGTGCTGTAATCATGAAAACACATTGTTCGAATCTGCCACCTGCTCTACAGGAGAAGGATAGGTAATCTACTGTTCGATTAATTGCCTCTGAAAACCCACTGGGAAGGGTCAGTTATGAGTCAGTTCTGATTCGATGGTACACCACAACAACATATACATTATACGCACATATGTATATTTTATTATGTATCATTGAGTCAGAAACAATTCAGAACTGACTCTCCAGTGGGTTTTCAGAGGCTGTAAAACATGAGAAGAGATTATCCACCAATGATGGGTTCAAATTGTTTGCCTTCGGGTTGACAGCATAGCTCCTTACCAATAGGCCACCAGAGTTCCGTACATGGATGTTTTATAACTTTTGTTTTGTGAATATAAACTTTTTTCAATTAAAAAGAAAGCTTTTATTTTCATACAGAACATGCATTTCTCAAGCCTTTTAATATATCACTGAAAGAATCATATTTATAGTTTGTTTTTCCAAACCTCTTGTTTTTTACTTTAAAATCAAACATGGTTTAACTTTGCAAATTATTTATTATTTATAAGTAGTTTACTCTTTCTATTAATGAACTTGGGAGTGATAAGAATGGCATAGGATAGAATAGGGGCCCGATCTGTTTTTTGTAGTGTTGCTATGAATCAAAGTATTTGACTTGATGACACTTAACAACAATTTGTTCCCATTTCCAATAAAGGTGATCCAAAAGAACAGGGGAATTAATGAACAATAGCATTAATACTGCATGCAAGTAAAACACTATTCAAGATCATTCAAAAATGACTAGAACAGTACATAGAGAACTGCTACACCTTCAAGCTGTACTTAGAAGAGGCCCTGGCATTGGAGATACAATTGTTAATGTCAGATGGATCCTCCCTGAAAGAAAAGAATGCCAGAAGAATGGTTTTGTCCCTTTTTGACTATGCAAAGGCATTTAACTGTGTGAAATATATATATAACAAATTATGACTAACATTAAGAAGTATGGGAATTCGAGAATACTTAATTGCATTCATGTGAAAACTATACCTAGACTAAGAGGCTGTGGTGTGAACAGAGCAAGGGAACATTGTATGGTTTAAAATTAGGAAAGGGGTGCATCAGGGTTGTATCCTTTCTCCATACCTATTTAATCTGTATTCTGGCAAATTATTTGAGAAACTGGACTCTCTGAAGAGAATGTGTCATCAGGTTTGACAGAAGAGTCATCAATAATCTTTGATATGCAGATTATTCAACCTTGTTTTCTGAAAGTGAGAAGGACTTAAAACAGTTGCTGCAGGTTAAACACTGCAGCCTTCAATATGAATTACATTTCAACATCAAGAAAACAAAAATCTTTGCCATTGGACCAACAGACAACATCAAGACAGAGAAAGGATTGTGACTCTCAGTAATTTCATTTTACTTGAATTCACGATCAATACACTTGGCAGCAGAAGTTAGGAGATCAGGAGATGTACTGCACTGGGAAAGTCTTCAGTTAGGGGCCTCTCCAAATAACTGAGCTGTAATGATGCCAGTTTGAGGACAAAGGTGTGCCTGATTCAGGCATGGTCTTTTCAATCACTTGATATGTGATGTATGTCAAATAAGGATGAGAGATGAGAGTTGGATGTCAGAAAAAGTTAACGCCTTTGAACTATGGTATTGGAGAAGATTGTTAAATATCCCATGGACTACCAAGAGAACAAACAGATACGTCTTGAAAAAAGTGCAACCAGAGTGCTACTTGGAAGCAAAGACAATGAAGCTTTGTCTCATATACTTTGGGTATGTTGCTAGCAGAAGCTCTTCTTTGGAAAGGGACATTGTTCTTGGAAAGGTGGAGAGGTGGCAAAACACAGGAAGATCTCAACCAGATGGGTTGACCCACTGACTACACCAATGGGCTTTAGTGTGTCAGATACTGTGAAAATGTGTGAGACAGGAAAATGTTCATACTCCAGTCATGGCACCTAACAATAACAATAACATATGGGTTCATGTAGTTTTGTGGTATTCAATACTATAGATATAACAAAAGGAAACTTTAAAAATTCAGTAATTTACTTTTAGGGAAAAAAAAACCCATGATTGAGATGGAAGATATTTTTCTGGGGTGGTATTTTCCTCTAAGTAACAAATTTCAGCATTTAATAATGTCTTTAGTTTTGCATGAGTGCATGCCTGCTGACTTTGAAATGTAAACTACTTATTTAGAATATATTATGTGTGTGTGTGTGTGTGTGTGTACACATATGTATATTGCTGTTGTTATATGCTGTCTAGTCATCTGCGACTCATAGTGATCCTATGTCCAAGAGCTCTGAAGCCTACCCTATCCTGACACAGTCTCATGGACTCCAACACACCAACCCCCATTGCCCCAGTTAAAGTACCAATCTATCTCATCTCATCAAGAGTGTTCCTCTCTTGCTCTGTCCCTTCACCCTTCTAAGAATGATGTCTTTCTCCAAGAATCAGTCCCTCCTAGCACGTGCCCAAAGCATGTGAAATGGAGCTTCAAAATCCTAGATAGTACACTACTAAGTGAAATTCCAAAAAGGCATTTAAATGAGACAGTTAAATTGGAGTATAAATTATGAAGATCGCATTTTTTTAGTATTTAAAGAAGCTTAGAATAAAATAAAAATTTACTCTCATCATTGATATAAAATATATGCATGATATGTAGTCTTCACAATACCCACATGTGTCTAACACTAAAAGAAGTGAACAAGTTGATATTTTAAGTCAAATTAACACTTGTAAAAATATCAGGGCTGAAATAGCCAAATTCAAAATTATGGGAAGAAAGAAATTTCTGTAAAGTTTGTAAATTTCTCTAATGAGAAAGATTATTTGATTTTCAGTAAACTGAATGGGAGATATCATGTTCCAAGCTGAAAACAAAGAACTTTTATGGAAATCTGATGTCTTTGGCTTGTGGCCAGATTTCCCGGGCACATCTTGCAGCCTGTCTGGAGAGCTGTGAACAATGGAATCCCGTTTTTGTCACTTACGGACACTTCCAAACACAAATCATCTTCCCAGTAATGGGACTCACAATTCCCCTTCTGGGTTGTTTTTTAATCTTTTTTCTGAAGATTGCTAGTAATAGCTTCTCTATCTTTTTCAATGGCCGTCCTATTCCAAATATCTTGGTGGTGGCTTGTATTAACCAAGATTCATTCTGTTACAGGGTGCAAGAACTAAACTTAAGCTCAATAAGCATAAAAAATGGGAGTTTATTAACTTAACGAGATGGGAACTCTTTAAGCACTTCTGGCATTTGATCTGTCTGTACTTATGCTTTTTTTTCCTGTTTATTATTCTATTTTTTTAATTAATTGTAATGACTGTTTACAGAGACTTTGGATTTTCATTCATTCGTTGTTACATTTTTCTCTCTGCCCACCCCTCCTCCCAGTTTGCTCTTCTCTTTGAAAAGTAAAAGAAAAATTCTATCCCACCCCCAGCACTCCACTATGCAACCTTCCTTATTTTCAGTTTTGCCTTGTTACCTTTTGCCAAGTTTCTCTTAATACTGACAAAAAAAAATTTCTCTAACATTATACTTATATTTTCACTTTTGTTTGCAAATATTTAAGAGAATACAGGAATGAGTTGAATAGAATGTGGGGTGATTTCTGAAATTATCGTTGTGGCCAGGGAAAGAATATTTGGACTGGCTCAGACAGAAGACAGGTAATGTGGTAAACTCCAGCTGAATTATAAAAATTGGGAAGAAGAAAGTCATTCCTTAGAAATAAGTCATCAAGTGTTTTAGAGAATTATACTTCATGTTGTTTTGTGTGTTGTCTATAGACGAGTCAGAACCAACCCATAGGTGACCTTCTGGGCAAGTTTTCAGAGGCTGTTAATTAATTGCACTGGAGGAGATTGCCCATCCTTTTACTTCAGAGCAGTTGGTGACCTCAAACCGCATGCCTTTGGGATTGAAGCACAGCTTCTTTTCCACTAGGCCACCAGAACTCCCTTATACTTCACATAGTTAAAATTTTTCTTTTCCTTAAAACAATTTTATTGTCTGATATTTTAGGAATTAAATTGCCAGGCTTTTCTTCTGGGGTACCTCCAGGTAGATCAGAATCACCAGTCTTTCAGTTGATAGCCAATTGCTTAACTGTTTGCACGGCCCCAAATTCATTTCTTTCTTTTTGCCTATACGGAAGCCTTAAACTCAGAACACCAATGCTCAAATATCTATTTAAGTTATAAAAAGAAAAATATCTTTTACTTAAAAAACTAGAAAAAGGTGAAAGGAGCCCTGAGGGTATAATGAACAACACAGTGACCTGCTAACCAATAGAATGGCAGGTTTAATGGATCAGTTGGTGAGGCAGGAAGATAGGCAGCCTTCCTCCTCAAAGATCTATAGCCTTGGAAAACCAATGGTGGGTCCTTATAAGTTGGAATCAATTTGGCAGCAGTGTGTTTTGTGATCAAAATATGTATTTACATGCCATTTAATTCTAAAAGATAAAACTTGGATAAAGATTACATTGTTTTGTTGTTATTATATGTCATAGGGTTGCCTGCGATTCATAGTGACCCTATGCACATTAGCTCTAAACCCCGCTCTATCCTGAATCAGTTTCACTGACTTTGACACACCCATTCTCATTAGCCCGGTATCTCACTAATACAATATTAAATTGATTTGATTAGAATTAAATTTGTATTCAGTTCCACAATAATACCTCAAGTTTAGAAGAGAACCTTAATCTCCACAGAATTCATGAAATAATTCTCTAGTTGGTGTCTCTTCCTTCATTCTTTCCTAAACATATGATAAATCTGTTGCATAAGTCTGCTTGTAAAAAAAAACCAAAACTGCGTTATTCTAGAAAAAATAAAAAAAATACAATGGTCTTGGATGAAAGGTAAGTAACATAATACTTTTGATGAGCTGCCATTATATTGAGAGTAACAGATTTAAGATCAATTAATTAAAATCAAAATACTTGCAATGAGGACCTAAAAAGGCAAACTTTGGACAGTATAGAGTTGATACTACTTCAGATTTCTTATTGCCATTTAAATAGAATAAAAGCTTCTTTCTATGGCATTTTGTGACATTAGTGCTACAACTTAATTGCTACTCTTCCACCCTTGGTCCATTATTCTATTGTGTGTCCTGCCTTTTGACCAGAAAAATATCCTACTTCCCAGCAGTCATCAAGGACTATACTATTTTGTCTTAATTTTCCCTTTATTCTGTTCTTTCATTTTGGACTGCACTTTCCACATCATGGTTATCTCTGATGACCTTATCTTCTTCAGATGTCCAGCTAAAATGTTTTCTCCTCCTATAAGATTTTCAGTTCTTCTTCTTTTTTTTTTAAATCTCCGTCCTTGATAACACGACTGCATTTTATTATCTTTAATTGTTACATTATTTTGGAGTTATAATTTTTGTGAGGTTATAGTTTACTGTTTCCTCTGTTTTGATCCAAATCAAACATGCAGTAGGGCACATTCCTATCAGTTTTTCACATTTGAAGAAAGAAATCTTACTCCTAGAAATGAGTGAGACAACAAAATAACAAACACTAATCAGTCTTTGGGAAAGGACATTATGCTTGAAAAAATAGTCAACAAAAGAAAAAAATGATTTCCAAGAAGGTGAATTAATAGAGTGTCTGCAACAATCAGTAGTAGATGTGAGGATGATGCAGAATTGGCCAACGTCTTGGTCTACTGTACACAGAATCACTATGAATTTGAGTTTACTCAATGATGACAACAACAATCACATCATTACTATGAGGATAATTGTTTTTTCAAGTGTATTCTGTGGAACATTCATACCACATGCATTATACTTAAAGAATATGGTCAAATGTTCTACAGTACTTAATATTAGAAAATATTTGCTATATAAGGGACTTAAAAACTCTAAGAAGCTGAGTTGTTGTTGTTGTTGTTGTTGTTGTTAAGTGCCGTCTAGTCGCAGGTGACTCATAGCGACCCTATGAAGGAGAGTCCTCGACGCTTGGGTGCCTTTCATCCTCTCTCCAGGTTCATAGGGTTTCCAGAGGCAAGCTATTATGGAAGTGTATGCCACTCCTCCTTCCACTCTTGTTTTAATCAGGGAGCTCCACCCCACTCTCAGTCCACACTGGGTAGCCAACCATTAATGTGTTTGACACATCCGTGTCACAGTGTTCAGCCTCACAGCAACCACAAGTGACCGCGGGACAGCAACTTGTACACCAGGGCTATGCGACCTAGAGGAATGTCTGAACAAAAACAATTAAAGACTGTGGCCCGAGGGCCCTTTTGGGCTTGAAACCACTGCTGCCTTCAACCCAAGGCCAAGCGTGGCTTCCTTGGCTCCTGGAGGCAGAGTCGCCTTTCTTCAGAGACCGCCACAACACCCACGTACACAGCACCATGCTCTCTGGCCAAAGGATCACAGCCACCCTGGGTGGAGCAAACCTGGGTGATTATGGCCGTCTCCTCCCTCCTCAAGAAGCTGAATAGGAAAGAAATAACATCTGTTCATTCCAACCGTCCCAAATTACTCGACAGAACGTATTTTTCTTTTCCTTCACGGTAACTATTGTCTTTCTAATGTAAAAGTATTCTATATAACAAGAGTTATAAAACTACTAGATTGTCTATTCAAGCCTGTTGATCAGTTTTGTCTTTGCCTTTGTTTTGGCAGACTACTGATGAGAGGGCAAGAGTAGGTCAGTTGGGTCTAGCTTTTGCCCAGAAATAAATGACTGAACATTTGTAAAGACATTGTTGTCCTAAACCATCTATGGAATCATCAGCTTGTGAAACTCTTTCTGTATAACACAGTCATGTTGTTATTTTAAGAACACCACATATATTTATAGGAGTGGGAAATTAGTCTGGGGAGGTGGCAGAGATGCAGATAATGCATGAGCTTAAATGATGGGCTGAGATGTCTGCAGTTTTTTGTTAGTAAGGAATCATTAAGTATCAATTTTATACCTAAGATTAATGGGGTCAAATTGTAATTTATTTGTTCCCTCTGGTGGTGGAGTACATAATGCCACTAGAATATTAACAAATCAGTCGGGAGGCATAAAACTACATTTTGTAGTGATTTCAAGAGATTAAGAAAGAGGTAAAGAGAACTTAAAGAGAAGTGATAGCACAGATAATTTGGCCCAGATAAGACATTTGATAAATTGATAAATGGCTAAGGAGAATGGGATTATACCTAATTTAATAGGATGAAATTGTATTATTAATTACAAATATTTAACAGCTTTTAATTCTGCTTTATAGAAGGTTCAACTTATGAATAGGTGTTTTATCCTTAAAATAACATGAGAAAAAAATGAGTATTGTACGACACCTAAGGTCTTAAAAAATGAATTTTCTGAATATTTCCCGAGTGGGGTCCTAAAAGTTATACTGGCAGATGCCATCTTCCTATTTAGCCTCATAAGACCTTCTCCTCTATGAGCAAAATGGGGATTATGTTGGTGAAAGGATTAATTATGGAACAAATCACTGAATTATATAAAAAAGATTGTGTAAAATATTTTGAAAAGTGTATTTCACTCGTGTTCTTAAAATCAACTTTTAAAGAATGGATATATTCTGTTTTGTTCCTGTTTCCATAAAATTGATATATTAAAAAAGCTAAAGCACTATCAAAGTTTTTTAAACTTTTATATTGATTTCCTTCTGAAATTCATATAACTTTTGTTTCACACTATTTTTCATTCATATTTTATTTCATATGATTATTCCCATGCATAATGCTTTATAAAATTAATCACCATTGAATACTGTCTATCATTACCCTGTTTAATTAAGTCTGTGCTGGATTCTTCCCATTTTCTTTAAGGCTTCCCTCTACCTATGAAAATATATAACCCTGTGGTTTTGCCCCTATCCTTCCTCACCCGTCTGCTCCCATTCCTTCTCCTTTGGGGTCCCATACATGTTTTGCTAATTATCCTTCTATTTTTACAATAATGGTCTTACACAGTATTTGTCCTTATGAGACTGAGTTAGAGACTTTCTTGTCTCTACCAAGTTACGTGGAATTTTTAAAATCATCACTCGTGTGTGCTGTATAGTATTCCATTGTATGATGTGAATGTACCATAATTTCTTAATCCATTCAGTTGTGGTTGGAAATTTGGGCTGTTTCCATGTCCTTGGGATGGTGGGTAATGCTGCTATGAACGTTGGTATACAAATCTACATTTGTGTCTCAACTCTAATCCCCTTGGGGTATATTCCTAATAATAGAATAGCTGGGTCCTTCAGAGTTTCTGTGTTCAACTTTTTTGAACTGCCTTCCAGAGTTGTTGTACCATTTACAATCTTAACAACAATGTATGAGAGCTCCCACATCTTCACATCCTTTCCAAAATTTACTGCTTGGTGCCCTGCTAAACTTTGTCACTGTTACTGGGGTAAGATGGTCTCTCATTATGGTTTTGATTTGCATCTCTCTTATTGCCAGTGATTTTGAGCATTTCATCAAGAGTCTTTTGGCCATATGAATGTCCTTCTCTGTGAAAAGTCTTTCCCTGTCTTTTGCCCATTTTGTAATTGGGTTATCAGTCATTTACTTCTGGAGACCCAATAGTATTCTGTAAACTTTTGTTATGAGAACCCTGGTCTGGAATGGTATTACTAAATAGGTTTTTTACCACAGTCAGCAGGTTTTCTTTTCATACTGTTGGAAAAAGTTTTTGATGAGCAAAGAGATTTAATTTTCAGCAAGTCCCATTGATCAATTTTATCCTATGGAGACCATACATTTCTGACTGTATTTATCAGCCTTTTTAGAGCAGAGATTAGAACACCTGCTAAAACATGATTGGGTTATAGAAGAGACAAAAAATAAAATATTCCTAAAAAAATGATAATGAAAATGTGGCATTCCAAAACTTTGAGATGCAGCAAAGGCAGTACTCAGGGGGCAGTTAATAGAAAAAGAAAAACACATACAAAGCAAAGAAAGAAGCAAAATGAATGATCTAACTCAACACACTCATCAAATAGAAAAAGAGCAACAATCTTAACTCACAGCTTCTGGAAGGAAGGAAATTATAAGAACAAGAGCTCAAATCAATGATATAGAAAACATTAAAACCATCAAAAACCCATGAGCTGATTTTTCTAAAGGGTTAATAGAGTTGATAAATCATTAGCAAACTTAAAAATTAAAAAAAATAGGGAGACACAAATGTCCCGATCAAAAAATGATAGATATGACAT
>NW_006399831.1:14916694-14919059 GCF_000299155.1 Elephantulus edwardii
AAAAAAAAGTATGGATTACTTTGAATTGTGATAATGGTGAAGCCTATTGAGTAGTACATGAACTGAAGAAAGAACAGACATGTTTCTTGAAGAGTGCAACCAGAATGCTTCTTAGAGGCAAGCATGGTGAAACTTTGTCTCATTTAATTTGGTTATATTTTCTGGAAGAATCAATCCATAGAGAGAGACATTATGGTTTCTCAGTGGTAAAGGGTCAGCAAAAGAGAGAAGAGCCTTTATAAGATCTATTGACATAGTGATAACACAATGGGCTAAAGCACGGCAGAGATCATGAGGCTGGCACAGGATAGGTAAGGCTAAGATATGTTTGTCATAAGATTGCATGAGTCATAGCTGACTTGATAGAATTTAACAGCAACAAGGACAACACTTATGATCTCTATCTTTACATATTCAATTTCATTTTTAACAAAGATCAATTTTCCTAGCTTTATTACTTGTTCTTTGGACATTCCACTTACATGGATGTTTGTAGCTATCTCTCTTAATTTTGACTTGTGCCATATCAGCAAATAAAGATTCTTTGGTGGACAAAAAAAAAAAAAAAGAACAGAATCAGGGAAAATTAAATCTATAATATCACGATAATGTTAAAAGTTATAATCTGATAAATTTTAAAACCTAGAGGAAATGGATGATTTCCTTGAAACACACCTTACCTAGATTAACACGAACGGATTTAGAACACTTGAACATCATACCACAAAAGTCCTGGACCAAATGGTTTTGTGGCTAAATCTACCAAACATTCAGGGAAGATTTATCATCAGTTCTACTTAAGTTATTCTAAAAAAATAGAAAAAGAAGAAATACTACCAGAGAAATTCCATGAAGCATGCATAATCCTAATACTAGGCAAAAATCTTACCAACAAAGAAAATTGCAGACCAATATTTATCATGAACATAGATGCAAAAGTCCTTGACAAAATCCTAGTCAATTCATTCCAAAAGCACATAAAAAAAAATAAAGCACACCCCAAAACTTTCCCAACAGTGTAAAAAGGGAAGCCACAGTCAGGGGAAAAGTATTTGGTAATGACATATCACATAAGGGGCTTACATCCAGAATTTAAAAAATTCTTGAGTACCACAGCAAGATAAAGGTAAATAATCCAATTGAAAAGTGGGCACAGGATATGAACAGATACTTCACCAAGAAGACACTCAGATGGATAACAAGCACATGAAGAAATGTTCAAAATCCCTTGCTCTAAGAGAGATGCAAATTAAAACAACTATGAGATAACATCTCACCCCAGTCAGAATAGCAAAATTTAACAGAATAGCAACAAACAAATGCTGGGGAAGTTGTAGAGAAACTGGAACCCTTATTCACTGTTGGTTGAAGTGTAAAATGGTGCAACTGTTCTGCCCACAAAATGCCCCTCAAAGGAAATCCAATTATACACATGTAAATACAAGACTTTTTATTATATTCCACATGTGGAGACTTTCTCCCTCAGTAGGAAGGTGGCAAGGGAAAAAGCCCCGTGTCACCCTCCACTATTGTTTTTAAGGTCTTTCTGTGTGCTACTGCTGGGGCGGGGAGATTGGGAGCATGGTTGGTGGGTAGAGAGATCAGTCATGTGGGTCGGCTTTTGATGGGCTGGCTACTTTGCCCGCCTTTACTCTTTTTGTGTCACGTAGACACTAGTTAATTCTTTACTTTGCAAGGACAGATAAGACTTTACCTGGCGCATTTGTGTTTGCTTTAAGATAAGAATTTTTATGACCCGCATCTGCTTCTGGTATTAATGGGTTTTTTTTTTAAAAAAATGGGGTTTAAGGTGTCCCCTCACAACCACTGTGGAAAGTGGTATAGCGCTTTCTCAAAAAGTTTCAAATAGAGATACTATTTGACCCAGCAATTCTACTACTGGGAATATACCCCAAAGAGACCATAAATGACACCCAAGCAGATATATACACACCCATGTTTATTGCAGCTTTGTGCACAATAGCAAGGATTTGGAAACAACCCAAGTGCCCATCAACAAATGACTGGTTGTAGAAGCTGTGGTATATTCACACAATGGAATACTACACTGTACTGAAAAACAAGGAACTCATGCAATATTGTTCAAAATGGGCAACCCTGGAGGACATTATGCTGAGTGAAGTATCTCACTCACCAAAGGACAAATACTGCATGGTGCCACTGTTGTAAGACAGGACTGTCATCGGGGTTAGGGGAGACTGAGAACGATGCTATAAATAATGTATACTGAATTGAAACAGATGAAGGAGAAAAACTGTTTAAGAGGGATATGTGATTAGGTATTTTTGTCATGACACGAGTCAGAGCAAAGGCTGCATAGTGGAGTGGACCTGGTGGAGAGATT
>NW_006399831.1:14919262-14934211 GCF_000299155.1 Elephantulus edwardii
TTCATAACAGGTATACAACGATGGTTCAACGTAAGAAAAACAACATAATTCACCACATTTTCAAAGCAAATAACAAGAACCGTATGATCTTTGGAATTGATGCAAAAAAGGTATTTGACAAAATACAGCACACCTTCCTGATTAAGACATTCAGCAAAGTAGGAAAAGAAGGGAATTTTCTCAGCGTAGTAAAAAAAATATATGTAAAACTAAGAGCAAATATCAATCTCAATTGAAAAAGACTGAAAGTAAAAAGACTGAGTAGGGACCAGAAAAGGATGCCACTGTCAACACTTCTGTTCAATATTGTATTAGAAACACTTGCTAGGGCACTATTATGAGAAAAGGAAATAAAAGGCATCCAGATTAGCAAAGAGATAGTTAAACTGTCACTATATGCAGATGATATGGTAAAGTACACAGAAAACCCCAAGGATTCGAGGACAACAAAAACCCTGTTCTAGTTAGCTGACCAATTTAGTAAGGTGGCAGTATACAAGAACAATATCCAAAACTCAGTGAGATTCTTCTACAGTAACAAAGAGAACTCAGAGAAGGAAACCAAGAAAGCAATACCACTTAAAATATTATTGTTGTGTGCCATGAGTCACTCGTGACTCACAGCCATCCTATGCATCTCAGATGCATAGAAAGTTATCAGAAAGAGCATGGGCTGAATCAGACACACCTTAGACTCAATCAGACATCATTACTCCTCAATAATTTGGAGAGGTCTCTAGTTGCAGACTTTCCCAGGGCAGTAATTCTCATTTCCTGACTGCTAGTACCAAGGGTGTTAATTGTGCATCCAAGTAAGATGAAGCTGTTGACAGTTTTAATCTTTTCTCTGTAAAACAGCTCTAACTCTGGCCAATCTTGATCCAACCTCATTGTCTCTGACACATCTACCACCATTACCCCAATCACAGAGTCATTCCATCTCATGCAGGGTCTTTCTGTACTGTACTGTCCCTCCATCCTCCCAAGCATGATGTCCCTCTCAGAGGACTGGTTCTTCTTTGCAACATGTCCAAAATATGTCAGACAGAGAATCATTGCCTCCAAGAAGAAGCTTTGTTTCACCCTCTATAGGACTAACCTGATTATTATTCAGTACTCTTCTCCAGCATCACAACTCAAAGTATCAATTCTCCTGTTATAATGCAGCTTTCTTGTGAAGACGAAGGTGTGGATCAGGTGCTCCTTAGTCTCCAGACTTATATCATTTCTCTTCAGTACACTGGAGAGTCCCTTGACAGAAGATTTCCACAATGTCTTTTGATTTCCTGGACCAAGAGTATTGATTGTGGAACCAAGCAAACTGAAGCTGTTAACAATCTCTACATTCTATTATGATGCTGCCAATCAACCCAGTGGTGAAAATCTTTGTTTTCTTGATGTTGAAATTTAATCCATATTGAAGATTATATCCTTTGACCTTCTGCCTCAAATTTCTCAGGTTCTCCTCAATTTTGGCAAGATTGTGTCATTTGCATAACACAGGCTATTGGTGAATCTTCCTTCAATCCTGATACCACATTCCTCCTCATAGGCTTCAGCCTCTGGGATGATCTGTTCTGCATGTATATTGAAAAGGTATAGAGATAGGATACATACTAGCTAACTACAAATTGATATACTTGGAAATAAACTTAACTAGAGACACAAAAAACCCGTACAAAAAAAAAATACAGAACATTTCTGACAGACACAATAAAAGACCTAAACAAATGGAAAAAATGTGTCTTGCTCATGGATGTTGTCGTTATGTGCTGTCGAGTCGCTTGTGACTCAGAGCAACTCTATGTACAACAGCCCTAAACTCCGCTCTATCCTGTGCCAATCTCACTGTCTCTGACACACCCATCCCGATTACCCCAGTCACTGAATCAATCCACCTCATAGAGGGCCTTCCCCTCCCGCACCTGCCCTCCATCCTCCCAACCATGATGTCCTTCTCCAACGACCAGTCTCCCCTTACAACATGACCAAAGTATGTCAGATGAAGCCTTAGAATCCTTGCCTCCAAGGAGCAGCCGGTTTAACCCTCTCCAGGATGAATCTGTTTGTTTTCCTAGCAGTCCATGGTATCCTCAATACTCTTCTCCAATGCCAAAGCTCAAAGGCATAAATTCTCCTTCTATCCTCCCTAGTCATTGTCCAACTCTCTGACGCATAACAAGTGACAGCAAAGACCATGGCCTGTATCAGACTCACCTTAGTCTCCAGAAAGACACCATTGCTCTTCAGTACTTTAGAGAGGTCCCTAACAGACTTTCCCATCACAATACGTCTTTTAATTTCCTCACTGCTGGTGCCAGGAGTGTTGACTGCGGGGCCAAGCAGACATTAAGCTGTGAACAATCTCAATCTCTTCACCATCCATCCTGATGCTGCCAATTGGTCCAGTGGTGAGAAACTTTGTCTTCTTGACATTGAGCCTCAATCTGTATTGAAGATTGCAGTCTTTAACCCTCTGTAGCAAGCACTTCAGGTCCTCCTCAGTTTCAGCAAGCAGGGTTGTGTCATCTGCACAACGCAGTTTGTTGATAGATCTTCCACCAATCCTGACACCACACTTCTCATAGAGCCCAGCCTCCTGGATAATCTGTTCTGCATACAGGTTGAAAAGGTATGGAGACAGGACACATCCCTGGCGTACGCCTTTACCAATTTTGAACCATGCAGTGTTTCCTTCCTCTGTTCTGACGACTGCCTCTTGGTCCAAGTATAGGCTTCACATTAGGACAATCAACTGTTCATGGATAAGAAGGCTCAATATTGTGAAAATGACAATCCTACCAAAAGCAATCTGTATGTTAAATGTCATCTCAATACAGATACTAAATTCATTTTTCAAGGAGATTTAAAGGGAAACTATCAAGTTTATTGGAGAGGAAAGAGCCCTCAATTGAGTAAAGCACTTCTAAAAAAGCAAAAATAAGGTGGGAGGCATAGCACTCCCTGACCACAAAACCCACTACACAGTGTTAGTAATCAAAATAACATGATACTCATACAATGACAGGCACATAGACCAATAGAACAGGAATGAAAACCCAGAAATGGGCCCACCTATGTACGGTCAACTGATATTCAACAAGGAAAGAAAACCTATCAAGTGGGGAAGCAACAAACAATCTCGTCAACAAATGGTGCTGGCAAAACTGAACTGCTATCTGCCAAAAGCTAAAACAAGATCTACATCTCACACCACACACAAAAATCAAGTCAAGGTGAATCAGAGTCTTGGAAGTAAAACCCAAAACACAAAGCTCATTAGAGACAAACTGTGACGAAGCTTAGAAGGCCTATTTAAAGGAATTTTGAACTTTAGAAGTTTCATACACAGCTACCATCATCACCTGCACCTCATCTTTTTCTTTTTTTCTTTTAAAGCTGCATACATGCTGGGGTAACCTTTCCCTACTTTCTTCTAATTCTGATGCACTTGCTCACCCACTCTGCTCATCAAAACACCATCTCTGCTTTAGTGACTTGTTTAGTTTCTGTCATATCTTTGGATATGTCCCTAATTCTTTTTTGGAATATTGATCCCCACAACAGTTTGTTTGACTACTTTATATAAATTTTAAATATGTATTATGGCAAAACTTCGTCTTTCATACTTTGGATATGTAGCTAGTCGAGGCTATTTTCCATTCATAGTTGGAGAGATGTAGGGTCAGTGAAGGAAAAGAGGTCTTCTAGTGTGATTGATGTGGTGACTTCATTAATGGGTTCTAGCGAGTCAAAACTGATGAGGAAGGCACAAGATAGGGGAGAACTCAAGTTGGCTGTTCAAAGGGTCTTAAGGAGTTGTACTCAACTCGATGACACCTAACAACATCTTGTTATTAAAAAATTAAATATATTTAAACTGTATCTGTTAAATATATTTAAATATTTGTTAAAATAATAACATATTAAAGATAAAAGAGAACAAGACTTCTAACATTATGATTGTCTCAATATGCTAGAGTATGTCAGAGATTGTGAAGACAACACAAAGTGCAGAACTGTTGTTCATAGAGTCACTCTGGGTCATAATCAATTTGACAGCATCTAACAACAACAACAACATATTACTAATACTTCACTTTTTAGAAATTGCTTTTAATATGCCCTGTAGAAGTCACAGTTCCTAAAAAAAAGTCTCAATGTTTTCTCTGTGGTTTTATTAACTTTATTATCTAAAATAAAATTTTCTCAAGAGGAAGAATTTTTCCCTACTTTAAAATTTATAGGGTTTAAGTCTAGAATAGAATTAGGATTATTCTTGCTGTTCATATATCTCTCCAAACCTCTTTATACTTTGTGTCTTTTTAACAAATATTTAAATATATTTAACAGATATATTCTTCAATGAAGTGGAAAAGGCAATTTTGTGATTGTGTCTGGAATGCAGAGAGACCCCATATAAGCAAAACACTCCTGAAAAACAAAGGAAGAAACAAAACCCAAGGTGGGAGGCATCACACTCAAATCCTACTACCCAGTCTTAGTAATTAAAGTAACATAGTACTGGTACAGTGACACACATATAAATTAATGGAATGAATTGAGAGCATGGAAATCAACTCATCTACCTATGATTAACTGACCTATGAAAGGAAATGAAATATGTTGGACCCAAATTTCATAATAAATATTTATAATAAACCAAATGCTATATCAGAATATGAGGGAGGTATGGAGACAAGCTGGAATTCACCCTGAAGCACTAAGGCAGACTTTAGATGTTTACAGGGGTAGGCACTAAGGTAAACATGAGGTTTTACATGGTTCTTGTTTGCTAACCCCTCCCTCCTGAGTTAAGGTAAGATTTTCAATAGAAAGAGCTTAGCTTGATTTGCATAGAATTATCTCTGTGATTTGCTCTCTGGCAATTTTCAATAAAAGCACAGGGAAGCTGGGGTGCTTCAGTCATTTGAACTGTTTGCCTCCTTCTTTACCTCTGTTTACTTATACATTCTTAGTGTTCTGTCTTGTTATTAATATACTTTACCCTTAGCCAAGAACATAACTCAGTTAAGTGGGGAAACAACTACCTCTTAACAAATGGTGCTGGCAAAATTGGAAAATCATCTATAGAAAACTGAAGAAACCTCACACATACCCAAAAACCAACTCAAGGTGGATCAGGGACCTAGGCATAAAGAATAAAGCTAAAAGGTTCATCAGAGAAAACAATCTAGAAACGATTCTGTAAGAGCTAATCTACAGCATGAATATACTTCCAAATATAATGAAAAATCTACAACCAGGAGAGGATAAAACAGATGAATGAAATTTGAAAATAAAAAATTTTTTTAAGAGGATAAATGGAATCCTACAGTCTGAGAAACAATATCTGACAGTGACATATCTGATAACACACTCATATCTAAAATTTATAGAATATTTCAGTACCTCCATAAGAAAAAGATAAAGAATCCAATCATAACATGGACACAAAATATAAATGGACACTTCACCAAAGAAGAAATTAAGACATAAAGAAATGTTCAAAATTTCTAGTTACCAGAGGGATGCAAATCAAAACAGCTAAGAGATATCATCTCAAACCATGGACAATAGCAAAGTTCAACTGGGCAGCAAACAACAAATGCTGGTGAGAATGTGGAGAGATTATTCTTCTGACACTCTCACTTATTCACATTGCTTTCAAGTTAGGATCAGCTCATAAATGACTCCTCACTGTGTTTCTAAAGCTGTGAATCACACAGGAGAAGATGACATATCTTTCTCCAGCTACATCCTCACTCTCAGAGAGGTCAATTGAGAGTCTCTGCATTAACAGCACAATTCCCTAAGCACTATGCCACCAGAGTTCACTTCTTTTAGTAATACATATTTCATACAGTTTACTAATACAACAGCTCAATGGCTTCAGTCTATGTTTGGTCTTCGTTATTTATTGTCCAACTTTCACACACAGATGAAGCAGTTGAAAACAACATGCCTTAGATCAAGTGTCAAGTGCATCTTAGTTTTTAAATAGACATCCTTGTTCTTGTCTGGTGCAATATACTGTTTGATTTCTTAATTGATACTTCCATGGGTGTTAATTGTGCATCCAAATAAAATAAGATCCTTGATAGCCTCAAACTCTTCTATAGTTATCCATTGTTTAGTTGTATAAACTATTGCTTAGGAAAAGTCTTTTCATTGTTATTGAATATTTACTGTCAGTGTATAAAATTATAATGAATAAAAATATGCTGTGAGTTGAATTATATTCCTCCAAAATACATGTTTTTAATACTGACCTCTCTATTGGTGGAGATCTTATTTGTGAAAAGTTGCACTGCCAATCCAAAGAAATGTGGTTCAAATCCACCAAGAACTCTATGAAAGATAGTGTCCTCCTGTGTGAATTTTTAAACTTAAGTTTGTTAAAACGGCTGTTCTTTTAAGGCTTTTCTATTTTAGCAGTAATAGATAATTAGAGGGATCTCTGACAACATAATCCAATGACTTTTTGAATAATGGCAAAGTCATAGGGAGAAATTTTGTTAACTCAAGGCTGTACTTGAATCCACCAGAAGCTCTTCGGGAGGAAAAAAAAAAACAACAACAAAACAAACTAGGCAATCCTTTCCAGAAAATGTATAACCTTGAAAAGTCAAAGAAAAGTGAGATATTAATTGGTTATGACTCAAGTCAATAAGGTTTAAGAGATAATTTAGCAAAATGCCAGAGAAGGGCAAAAGTTAAGGAATAAAGAAAGTGCCATTCTGGTCCTTAAGTCAATTAACACAGAGGTAAAAAGATTTCAGGTAGTAAACTGATGAAAATAAGTTTGTATATTCAAGTTGATCACTGGACAGATTTTACTAATAAATATATGTTGTAGTACTTGAAAAATTTATAATTTGATGGTAGAAATTAAACTAATATATCTGCCACTGAGATATATTTAATTTTGTCTCTTAATCTGGAAACAAAAGGCAAGTCTTGGAGGTTCTATGTCTGCATCAGTTCTGATGGTGACCACAGATACTTACTTCATGAGAGATTTAAACTAACAAAGAAAAATTCCAATTTAGTCACTTACTCTTCTCATGGAGCAGTTCTGGTATCAAAAACTCTTAAAGGTAAAGCTTTAAAGTAAAATTCTGAAGGATGCTACCAAATTGCTAATTTTATGAAATTGTTTATTAATTTTGTTATCATTTAAAAATAAGTGAAACAGTGGAAATAGGCATTTATCATGTAAATGGCCAGCTACTGATAGAAATCAGGTGAAGGTCTCAGTAGAGTGATCAGAAGGGAAATTTGCAGGACTTTCAAGAACTAGTAAGTCTGATTGTTCTAAGAGCATCAGAGATGGTCCATAGCTTCAATAAATATCGCTTTTATTACAAAACTCATTGCCTAATATCTGAAAGATCCTGCAGCAGGATCTTTGAGTTAATCTGTACCATTGATGACTACCTAAATGTCAGAGTATGCCACAGGAGTTTCACTTGTGGGTACTTTGAAAGACTACCAGGCCTGTCTTTCAAAGCATCTCTGAACAAACTTGATTTTATAGCTTCTAATTCAGTGGCAGAGCATATTAACCATTTGCAGCACCCAAGGACACCTTTTGAAAAACACTAGAATGCACACAAATGTTTATTGAAGCTTTGTTCACAATAGCAAGGAGTTGGAAATAACCTAAGTGCCCATCAACAAAAGAATGGATAGAGAAGCTGTGGTGTATTCACACAATGGAATACTATGCGGCACTGAAAAACAAGGAGCTCATGAAATATTATACAAAATGGGTGACCCTGGAGGACATTATGCTGGGTGAAGTATCTCAGTCACAAAAGGACATTGCATGGTGCCACTGTTATAAAACAGGACTGACCTTCGGGTTGGGGAGAGACTGAGATAGATGGGTTTAGTAATATGTATACTGCACTGAAACAGATGAGGGAGAAAACTGTTTAAAAAGGATATGTGATTAGGTATTTTTGTCATGACAGGAGTCTAGAGCGAAGGCTACATGGTGGAGTGGACCTGGGGGAGGGTTTGTAAAACAATGAAAGAATTTTTCTTTTACTTTTCCAAGAGGGTAGTGTTCTAGGGGGGGGGTTTGGGAGGGGAGAAATATGCAACAATGAATGAATGGAAATCCAAAGTCTCTGTAAGTTTTTACTGAAATGAATAATGAATTTAAATTAAAAAAAATTAAGTTAGAATAAGGAAGGCAATGGATTTATAAATGCTCATGCTAATAACAATATATCATGGCATATAGGAGGAATAGTAGGACTGTATCCACATTTACAATATTCTTCTTACCAAAACCATTTATGGAAAATAGGAACTGCATTGGAACATGTATCTCTGGATTGGAAATGATCATAGTGTTAATATTTCTAGCCTTAAACTGAAAAGATTATATTGTTCAAAATTATTTGTTATATATTTGTTTAAATTTTCCCCGTCTTTTAACAACTGGGATCTAGAGGGAAGAGAAAAGACCAGAGAATGGCCAAAATTTTAGGGGCAGCTATTGCTGCCAGTTTAGGGCCTGTGTCAGGAAAAGGAAGTCTTACTCATAAACAATGCCAAACAAAGTTAATAAAGGAGGTCAGAATTGCTTCCACTGTAGAAAGATGGGTCACTTCTGTAGACAGTGTCACAGAGGCAAACCACAGATAGGCAAGGGAGTAGAGAAGAAGCTCCCACTCACTTGCTTTAAATGTGGATCTGAAGGACACATGGCCAATGGTGGCCCACATCAGGTCCTCATGGCTAAAAGGACGGACAGGCCCCAGCTCCCAGCTGGAAACAAAGGAGGATGCTTCATCAATTTAGATCCTCCCAGAAGAGCTGTGGGTGAGCATTAACATTACTGTTAAGTATATTCATTTTCGCCTGGACACAAGAGCCAATTATTTGGTCCTAAAAAGCCTTCTGAGGTCCCAACTCTTCTCACTATTTCTTAGTTGTTGGAATTGACAGAAAGCCTCATAAGCAGTTCCTTATTTCACCTCTGCCTTGCATGCGGACTTCTGAGCTGTAAAACAACCCAGTGGTAGATGGAATTTGGTCCCACACTTAAGAACAATAAATGACATAGTTGAGCCTCTACATCTTGTGGTTCCTAACCTTTATACTATAATAGACAAAGTGCTAGTCAACAAGCCTTTTATTTTAAAAACTACCTTCCCTCTGTAACTTGATTTGTGCCATTGTTAGAACCTCTACTTGGAATATTATTGTTTTTAATTTTTGACTCTTGTACTTTTAACTTGTAATTTAAATTTGTGTCTTCTAGGCTACAACAGTTCCATGATGCATCTGTAAGGATATGAACATGTATGGCTAAATACAATTGATAACAGTGCATCTAAATTCCAAAATTAATCTCCACAATAGTCTACATGTTTCCTATTGCCAAAGGGGCCCTTTAGAGTAGTGAGAGAAGATCTTCACCCTGAAACTTACAGCATCCCTTTTCAGCAGGAAGTAGCTAAGAGAACACGCCACCCTCTTTCCTTATGAATCAGGGTGAAATCTTTCTCAGGGAGGAGTGATAGGGAATGGCAAAGGACACAGTAACAAAGGAGATTAATCACAACTGGCTTTGACAAGCACTGTGGCAACAGGACAATTAAAACAGATTTTCAAGGGAAAAAAAGAGAGGGACGAATTGGGGGGGGTAGAGAAAATAGTGCAATGATGAGTGAATGGAAATCCAAAATCTCTGTAAATGATCATTAAAATTAATAAAATAAAATTTTAAAAAAGAAAAACACTAGAGAGAATGTTTAATATTAGTTTTGAATTTAAAAGGAAACTGAAAGTATGTTATATGTTGTAAAATGTATGTCATAAATGAAAACCCAGAGATATTCCACTATTGGTTGGGCTTGAGAGTGAAGGTGGCTAATATTGAGAATAAACAAAATATAAGTCTCATTAAAATTCACCTGGAAGAACTGCAAAGTCTTTAGCACACAGGAGTGGCAACACAGAAGTGGTGACACAACTGTGCTAACTTAGTCCAAACCTGCTGGAGGATGAGAAGTTTTATGCAGTGGACTAAGCATCCAGCTGCATCCAGCATGGCCTGTTGTTCACGAGTTTCTGCAAGAACTGGTTGGCATAGCCACAGTCATGTGAATCATTCCCCTGATCACTCTGCATTGGAATGTTGGGAAGCCAGATGAAAACATACGGACATAAAAGATCTAAACAAAATTTCAAAGGGCAGCTTCAGAAGGCAAAGTAGAGTATTATAAAGGAATGTGAAGAGGGCTGGAATTCAAAAATGAAAGAATTCACTCTGCATTTCTCAAGTTGAGAGTACTAAAAAACCAAAACAAAACAGGACCTTGAGGATCAAGCCTTGACAGACTAATCTACAGTAAAAAGAGACTGCCAAATACAGCCAGAAATGCACAATCTGAAGAGGATTACATTTATAAATGGGCCTTCTAATGATTAAATCCCTGTGAACATCAAAACCTTTTTCCAACAGAGTCAAAAGAAAACCTGGTGACTGGGAACAAACATTTGGCAATATTATCTCAGACAAGATTCTCATAAGTTTATAGAATACTCCTCAGCCTTCACAAGAAAAAGACTGATAACCAAATTACAAAATGGGCAAAAGACATGGAAAGTATTTTAACAGAGGAAGATATTCAAATGGTCAACAGACACATGAAAAAAATGCTCAAAATCACTGCCAATAAGAACTATGCAAATGAAAACTACCTTGAAATACCATCTCACTCCAGTAACAGTGGCAAAGTTTAACAGGACAGCAAGTAATAAATGTTGGAGAAGATGTGGTGAGATTATTAGTGGGATTGTAAAATGGTACAACTACTCTGGAATGCAGTTTGACACGTCCTCCAAAAGCTGAATATAGAAATTCCGCATGACCCAGCTATTCCTTTGCTTGTAATACATCCCAAGAAAATGAGAACTGAGGCTCAAATGGAGACTTGTGCACCAATGTTCATAAAAACCCTATTCACCATAGCAAGAACATGGAAATAGCCACAATAAAGCTACAAGCAACATGCCTGGGTGGCAGTTATGGTCTCTTCGGGGTATATTCCTAGTAGTGGAATTGCTGGGTCAAATGCTATCTCTATTTGCAACTGTTTGAGAAAGCGCCATACCGCCTTCCACAGTGGTTGCACCATTTTACACTCCCACCAACAGTGAATAAGCATTTCAGTTACTCCACCACCTCGCTAGCATTTGTTGCTTGCTGTTCTGTTAATTTTTGCTATTCTGACTGTGGTGAGATGGTATCTCATAGTTGTTTTAAAAAAAATAAAAAAAATTGAGAAAAATTTTTGTGTTACTTATTAACCTAGACAACGATTTTCTGGTCTTAGTATTTTACTTATTATTTCAAAATTTTTCCAATTTTTTTACATAATACCTTATTCTAAAATGAAAATAAAACATTTTTTCTTAAAAAAAAACCCAACAAAACAAAAAAACCAAACTTGAGCCTCAAGTTTCTATATTGAAAGATGCTGTATTGAAAGTCTGTTGAATGACCCAGGAAGTAACAAAAAAAGATAGAAGGCATATGCAGTCACTGTACCAGAAAGAACTGACTTAAATTGAAAAATTTCATGAAGTACCATATGAGCAGGAGCCAATGGTAATGAAGGACAAAGTGGAAGTTGCAAAGAAGGCATTGACAATATAAAAAGCCTCAGGAATTGGTGAGAAATCAAAAGACCTTTGTTGCAATTAACAGAGCCCTGGATACACTCACAAGTCTATGCTAGGAAATTTGGAGGACAGCTGTCTGGCTAATTGATTGCAAGAGGTCAGTATTTGTTACCATTCCAAAAAAAAAGATGATCTAACACAACATGGAAACTATGGCATAATATCATTAATATCACATTCAAGCAAAATACTGCAGACGATTGTTCAAAAATGGCTAGAACAGTACATAGATAGGGAACTACCAGAAGTTTAAGCAGGATTTAGAGGAGGCCATTTCACTAGGGATATCATTGCCGATGTCAGATGGATTCTGGCTGAAAGTAAAGAATACCAGAAAAATGTCTTATTTATGCTTTATTGACTATGCAAAACCATATGACTGTGTAGATCATAACAAGTAATGGTTAACAATGGGTTGAATGGGAATCTCAGAGCACTTAATTGTGCTCTTGTGAGACATATATTAAGACCAAGAGGCGCTTTTGAGAACAGAGCAAAAGAACATTACATGGTTTAAAATTAGGAAGGGAGTGTGTAAAGGTTATATTCTTTCTCCATACCTATTCAATCTATATGCTGAGCAAATTATTTGAGAAGCTGGACTCCATGAAGAGGAATGCTTCATCAATCAATATCAGAGGAAGACTCTAACAACCTGGTTATGCAGATAACACAAGCTTGCTTGGTGAAAGTGAGGAGGGCTTAAAGTAAAAGACCAAAGAATATAGCTTTCAGTATGGATTGCATCTCAACGTCAAGAGGGGATAAATAATGAATACTGCACTGGGACAGATGATGAAAGAAAGAACTGTTTAAAAGAAATTTATGATTATACATTATTTGTGTGACAATAGTCCAGAGTAATAAGTGCATAGCAAAGTGGACTAGGGGAGGGGTAGGGAAAGGAGGAAATTATGCAACAATGACTTTTTTTAACCAAACTGAAGGAGAAGGAAGGGAGATGTGCAACAATGAATGAACAAATGAATGAAAAATCCAACCTTTCTGTAAACTTTCTTTAAATCACAACCCCTCCCCCCAAAAAAACCAACCACAAACCCCAAACCAACCCACCAAAACACACAAAAATTCTTACCACTAGACTTATTGGCAACATTATGATAGATGCAAAAGATTTGAAACAGTAAAAAACTTAACCTTACTTAGAGTCACAATCAACACCCTTAGTACCAGCAGTCAGGAAATAAGGAGACGTATTGTCCTGAGAAAGTCTGCAGTCAGAGACCTCTCCAAATTATTGAGAAACAATCATGTCAGTTTGAGGACTATGATGTGTCTGACTCAGGCCATGGTCTTTCTGATCACTTGCTATGCATCTGAGAGCTGGACAATAAATAAGAATGACAGAAGAAGAATTGATGCTTTTGAGCTGTGGTGTTGGAGAAGAGTAGTGAATATACAAGGGACGACCAAAAGAACAAGTACGTCTTGGAGAAAGTACAATCAGAGTGCTCCGTGAAAGTAAAAATGATAAAGCTTAGCCTTATATTCTCCAAAGCATATTACTAGGACAGGCTATTACTTGATACTGGTCATCTCACGTAGTATTTTAAAGGGTCAGCAAAGGAGAGGAAGATCCTCAACAAGGTGAATTGACACAGTGATTGTCGCAATAGGCTTTAGTGAGTCAGGAAGTAGGAGGATCACACAGAATTTGACAGGGTTCAGATCTATTGCTCATAGGGTTGCTATGGATTGTACTCGACAGCACCTAATAACAACATTAATCTTAACAGAACAAACAATAAAAACATCTTCAATCCCTTCTCCATCTATCATAACCTTGATTGGTGGCCCTGTGGGGAGAACCTTTATTTTCAAGATGTTAAGATATAATCCATACTGAAGTCTATAGCCCTTGATCTTCTGCAGCAAGCATTTAATCCTCAGGATTGTATTAAGACTAACCAATAACCTGTATTATGCAGATGACACAACTTTGCTTGCTGAAAATGAAGTGGTTGTGGAGCTCTTGCTGTAGAAGATAAAAGAACACAGCCTTCAATGTAGACTGCATCTCAGTGTCAAGAAAATAACAGTTCTCACCACTGAACCAACATTGTGATAGATGGAGAAGAGATTGAAACTATCAATGGTTTCGTCTTACTTGGATCCAATCTCAACATGTTGGTAACAGCAGTCAAGACAGCATAATATGTTTCACTGGGAAAGTCTGCGCAAAGGTACCTCTCTAAATTAAGGAGTAAAGATGTTAGTTTGAACACTGGGGAACACCTGATCCAGGCCATGGTCTTTTCAGTCATTTGCTATACTGCTTAGATATGGACAATGAATAGAAATGACAGAAGAAGAATTAATGTCTTTGAGCTGTGGTGTTGGAGAAGAATGCTGAATATCTCATGGACTGCCAAAATAATAAATAAGTCTTTGAGAAAGTGGAGTCAGAGTGATTGATTCTTGAAGGTTGAAGGTAAAGAAGATGCAACTTGGTCTCACATTCTTTGAGAATTTTTTTTAGGAGAGATTATTCCTTGGAGAGAGAAGTCATGTTTTGAAAGGTGGAGAGATGGTAAAATATATGGAGATTCTCAACCAGGTGGATTGACACAGTAACTATAGCAATAAGTATATGAGAATAGGTGAGGGTGGCACAGGGCAGGACAGGTTAAGGTTGCTATGGGTTGTACTTGACAGCATCTGAAAACAAAAAATTTTGCTATTGTTGTTAGGTGCTATCGAGTCAAGTAAGACTCGTAGCAACCCTATGATCAATAGATCTGAACCCTGCCCTGCCCAGTTCCATCCTCACTTTTCCTGACACACAAGAGCCATTTGGAGCAGTCACCACGTTAATCCACCTGCTTGAGGGCCTTCCTTTCCTCTCCTCTGTCAACCCACCACCCATCCAAGCATCATGTCCCTCTCTAAGGAAAAGCTCCTCCTGGTAACATGCACAAAGTATGTGAAGCGAAGCCTCATCATCCTTGCTCCCAAAAGTACACCAACACAGATGAAAAACAACAGAGATAAAGTAAAAAGAAAATAAATCATGAAATTAATAAAAAAGAAACCCAATGTTCTTACCTAAGACCTATTTTTCATTAGAATTTGTACCGTATGTAGAAAGAGGAATTACTCAACGAAGAGTAAGATAAGTTTTTCTTTTTTTTTAAAAATTTCTTTATTTTTCATTTCAATGAACATCTACAGAGATTTTGGAATTCCATTCATTCATTGTTGCACCCCTCTCCCCGCCCC
>NW_006399831.1:14935028-14963576 GCF_000299155.1 Elephantulus edwardii
CTGTTCATATCCTGTGCCCATTTTTCAATTGGATTATTCACCTTTATCTTGTTGTGGTGTTCAAGTCATGTGATTATTTTTTAATTAATGCAGCTACCACTTATTTATTGTGTTTATGTGCTGTGAAAATAATTATCCATAGAGTTCCTGAAACTTAAAATACTAGTTGATACTAGCTGAAGACTGAAACACTAATATTTAGTCGTTCTTCTGATCCAAGAAAACATCTTATGGTACATAATAACTTGTCCATCTGTCTGCCTACTTATCTCCCTGTCATCTGGGTTTCATTATGAATATTATGAAGATGTGAGAGCAGAATAATGCCAATGGCCCTTTTTACAGTGACAAGGCTATGCATTCTGGAAGACACTGTGATAACCTGTGAGCTTCCAGTAGCCTTGCTTATTTAATGTCTAAATATTTTAAGTAACACTGTTTAAGTTGTAGTAATAGAAAATCTGATACATTATTAATACATCTAGTATATTCTAATTGACTCAAATAGTATTTTTATACATGGCTTATTATGGCTATTGTTGTTTTTACAATATGAAATTTCTGTTAAGATGAAGATAAAGGATAATTAGTCAAATGTGTATGAAGATCCAAGGGGTAAAGGGGAGGGTAAAAGAAAACTCATAAAACACGTATGAAGGCCCAAGGGGTGAAAGTCCAAGAGTTGATATGCAGGGCATATATTCTGGGGTCATGGAATTGAGTAGGTGGTGGGAGAAGGTGAAAAAAAAATGGGAAAGGTGCAATGGGGACTTAAAAAGACAGGGTAACTGTGGACAAAGTTCAGTAGTGATTAGTTTTATAAAACACAACGTGTTTTTATAAAACATGTTGTGTTTTATAAAACTATTATATGAAACACAATTGAATGAAGGAAAGTGTTAAATACAGTGTGTATGAATTTTGTATGCAAACCAATATAAAATAAAAGGAAAAAATGAAGATAAAAGGAAAGTAAGTTTCATAATTTTAGAAATAGATTTATTTCTCTATATTGATGTGGAAGATTTTAAAAATGTGTTTTCTGTCTTCAAATAGAGGTGTTTATTCCCATTTCCTACAGCACCGCTATGTTACAATTAACTCTCAATGGTAACTGGCAGGTATAACTGACAGAAATACATTATTATTTTTAGAAAAACATTCACAAAAATCAATATCACCCATTTGGAAAAGTGAAATTGTTTAGAAATATATATATCTTTTGTCCATTTACTGCAAATAATGTGAAACTAAAATTGACAAAGCACTGTACTTCTAAACATCTGTCCATTAAATATTGTACCATATAAAAGCATGATGTCTGGCTATTATCAGAAAAAAATATTTTTCTCACATTCAGTAATTTTCTCTTCGCCTGTGACTAAATACATCTGTTTAACAAGAATTCTTTAAGTGCATTGTTGTTGTTGTTTTTGTAATGTGCCGTCAAGTCACCTGTGACTCATAGTGACCCTTTGTACAACAGCCCTAAACTCTGCTCTATCCCTTGCCAAACAATCTTACTGTCTCTGACACGCCCATCCCCATTACCCCAGTGACTAAATCAATCCATCTACTCGAGGGTCTTCCTCTCCTGCACTGTCCCTCCTCCCTCCCAAGCATGATGTCCCTCTCTAAGGACTGATTCTGCCTTGCAACATATCCAAAGTATGTCAGACAGAGCTTCAGAATCCTTTTCTCCAAGGAGCAGCCTGGCTTCACTCTCCAGGATGAACTTTTTTGTTCTCCTAGCAGTCCATGGTATATTCAATACTCTTCTCCAGCACCAAAGCTCAAAGTATCAACTCTCCTTCTTTCATTCCTAGTCATTGTCTAGCTCTCTGATGCATATAAAGTAACTACAAAGACCATGGCCTGTATCAGACACACCTTAGTCTCCAGACTGACATCATTGCTCTTCAGTACTTTGGAGAGGTCTCTGACAGCAGACTTTCCCAATGCAATTCATCTTTTAATTTCCTGGCTTTTGGTACCAAGAGTATTGATCGTAGAACCAAGTAAACTGAAGTTGTCAACAATCTCAATCTCTTCACCATCTATCATGATGCTGCCAGTTGGCCCAGTGGTGCAGTCCTTGACCCTCTGCAGTATACGCTTCAAGTCCTCCTCAGTTTCAGCAAGCAGGGCTATGTCATCTCCATAGTGCAGATTGTTGATGAGTCTTCCTCCAATCCTGATACCACACTTCTCCTCGTAGAGTCCAGCCTCCTGGATAATCTGTTCTGCATACAGACTGAAAAGATATGGAGATAAAACACATCCTTGACACACACCCATCCCAATGTTGAATCACTCACTGTTTCCTTGCTCTGTTAGAGCTCTGTATATATTTTATTGTTGCTACTAGATACATTTGAATTGGTTCCAAATCAAAGTGGCCCTATGTACAACAGAATTAAATACGTCTCAGGCCTGTGTGATTCTCATAATCTCTACATTGTTTAACTTCATTGTAGTAACCACTGAAAAGGTCTTGAAATGTTTGCTGTGAAAAGAGCAAAGACTGCAATCTGCAATATGGATTTCATCTCAGTATCAAGGAAAAAAAAATCCTCTCCTCTTGGCCCATAGGAAGCATCATGATAGATGGAGAAAAGGTTAAATTTGTTAATGATTTCTGAAAGGTCTAAAGTCAATTAAAATTCTAGGAGCAACACCAGCTACGTATGCAAAAATATTTGTTTTTTTAATATTTATTGATTTTCATATGATGCCTTTACAGTATGTTTCTTTCATATACATTGCATTTTATACAATATTTCATTACACTTTGTTTCATACAATCATTCATATGCATTCTATTTTAATTTACACTATTTTAAATTTACACTTGCTCATTTACAAAAATTGAATATGTTGTTTTTCACTTAAGATCCTTTCCATTTTCCTCATGCCGCTATCCGTAAAATTGTGTGACCCTGTGATTAATCCTCTCACACTGCACATCCTCACCCCTCTGCTTCCACCCTCTCCTCCCTTGGATCCTCATACTTACTCTACAGTAATGGTTTTATACAACATTTATTTAATACATTTTATGTAAAATGTGCATTTTGGTGAAAGCTAGTTGAGGAACCAAAGAAAGAGAAGAATTGGGTAGTTATCCACTCTACATTTGCTAGTTGTGGCTAGTAACAGTAGATTGAAGGGCCTACGACCATTTTCTGGTTTTTTTTTAGCACTCTCTATTTTAGCATTCTCTCCTGGGGTGGATCATAAAATTTAATTTCTGAATAAACATTTTATTGTTCAGATTACTATTTCTGGGCACACACAGATGTATTTGGGTAGCATCAGAAGGTTAGCAAAATGGAATTTACTTCGTTTTCAACTCAATCATTTCATTTTAGTTGGATTGACAATCAATGTCTTTGGTACCAACACTCAAGAAATCAATGTATATGAACTTTATAAGTAAACCAGCAGAACATTTAAAAAAAGAAAGGAGAAAAAAAAGGAAATCAGAAGACATACTGCATTGGGAATGTCTTCTGTCAAGGATCTTTCTAAAGTACTGACAAAAATTCTGCCTGATTTAGGCCATGCTCTGTTTGATTACTTGCTATGTGTCTGAAAGTTTAACAATGCCTAAGAATGACAGAAGAAGGTACCTTTGAGTTGTGTGTTAGAAAAGAGCATTGAATATGCCATGGACTGCAAGAAGAACAAAGGTACTTTAGAAAAAGTGAGAGAGCAGGGTGCTCCATATAAGCAAAGATGATAAAACTCTGTCTAACATTGAGTATGTTGTAAAGAGAGGCTAGTCCTTGGAGAAGGACATCATACTTAGAAAGGAAAGGGTCAGAGCACTAGAAGAGGACTCTCAATGAGACAGATTGACACATTGACTGTAACAATGAGTGTAAGTATATCAGAGATGGTGAGAATGGCATAAGATAGTACTTGGTTCAGATCTGTTATTTATAGGGTCTCTTAGAGTAGCACTCAACTTGATGGAACAACAACAGTAACCACTGTGTCAATATTTCTTATTAAAGGTTTCTATTTCTTGATAATACTCTACCAAGTATAGTGATCTTCTCTAAGGATTGACTTCTACTAATAATATCCAAAATAAGTGAAACAAAATCTTGTTTACACTTTCCTTTGAAGTCCATACTCTCTGAATATACTTCTTTCAAGACAGATTTGCTTGTTCTTTTGGCAGTCAACCATAAAGTCAATATTCTTCACCAATACAACCATCCAAAATTATCGAATCTTCACTTTTACTTTGTTCATTGTGTGTTCACTTTCATGTGTTTATGAGACAACTAAAAGAATAAAACAAGGCTAAATTAGAGATATTACAAAGCAAGTAAAGTGAATAACTTACCTTGTACCTGGATGTAAGTGAAAGAGTGGGCATCATGATGAATGGTGGAATATTTTCTGTAGTAAACACAAAAATGTTGTGTTGACAATCTTAGTCAGCTATTGAATATATTGGACATTTACAGGAAATGTTATATAAAAGAATATTGAGTCAGAACACATTACTAATTTGAGTTAATTAGAATATATAATTAGGGATCCTAATGTGTAAAAAATATCCAAGAGATCCTATTAGAGAGAGTCAACATCACAACTAAAAGGCACTAGTTCTTAGTTCTCCTTTTTCCAACTTTTTTTTCAACAAATTTTCACTTGCGTAAGAAACAAAATTTGAAATTAGTAGGACAATGTATTGGGTTTTTAGTCTTATTTTTTTAATACTATTCTATGTCATTGTTGATTGTCGTCAAGTCGAGCACAAGCCATAATGACCTTATGGACAAAAGACCTGAGGCCTTTCTATAACTGTCGTTGTTTCTCCAAGTTCATAGAGTTTCCAAAGGCATGTGGTTGAGGAAGTGAATGTCAAACCTGTCTTAAACTGGGAGCTCCACCAAATACTGTCAACCGTGGGCAACCAATATGACATTTGAGGCTCCAATGGCACAAGGTTCAGTGTCACAGCAAACCCAGATTACCTCACCACAGCAAACTGGCAAAAGAGTGCTTTACAGTTTAGAAGAATGCTCCTTCAAAATATAGTAACAAGAGATTAAAATATAATCCCTCAGATCCAGCTCTTAAATACAAGGACCTTCAAGGAGGTCTTATTGACTCTAAAAGATCTTAAATAAAAAACAACCAAATATTCCACATCGACCTTCAGTTAAAACATGAGAGCCCATCATACAAAGTCCAGCTGTTTCCCCAGTCTCCAAAATGGAGACAAGGGCTTGGCCTTAAATGCAAGTAGCCTCTAGAAGGTCTTGTTGACTTTAAAGAAGAGGCTTAAATAAAAAACAACCAAACATTTCACACAAGTCCTCAACCAACACACAAGTACCATGTTACAGAGTCCACCGCTTCACCCAACTCCAAAATGGAGACAAGGACTGGCGTTGTATGTTGTTATTGTTGTTGATGATGTTGTTAAGTGCCATCGAGTAGTGACCCTATATACAAAAGACCTTAACCTTGTTCTATAACTAATTCCCTTTCTTTAAGTTCCTAGAGTTTCTACAGGTATGTTTAGGGAGTGGATGCCACTTCTGCTTCCAAGCCAATTTGTGAGCTCTATTAAACATTGTCAACCATATGTAACCATTAGTGCGTTTGACACACCAATGGCACACTGTTCAGTATCACAGCAATCCCAAGTTAACTCAGTATAGTGAAATGACATTTCTGTTTGAAATGTTCATTTCAAACACAATTAAAACCAGGCCCAAAAGCCACATTAGCGAGGGCATGAATGAATTTTAAAAACCCCAGGCCTACACGCCAGGTTCTTGTTGACTCCAACATGAGGCTTCTGATCACATTCAGCACCAAGAAAACAGTACAGAGCCAACTCTCATCCAATGCAAGAAATTTATTTTATAGCCTTTTAAAACTTATATCCAACATATATGTAAATTCCTGAATGGAAAACATTATTGTTAATATCTGTAGCATGTTTACATCCTACCAATAATTCAAATTCACTAATATTTGTAGCATAACTATGATTTGACTGTATTTTTATTAAATTCTGTAATCTATTATTATAAAGTAATGATACTGTGAACTGAAACCAATTGCATACTTAGGCTAGTAAGATTTATTTGGTTTTTTTTATTTTAAACAAAATGTAGCATTACAGAAATATAAAAGCAACAGGTGAAACAAAGTTTCTCCTTGGAGACTAGGATTTTGAAGCTCAATCTCACATACTTGGGGTACATGGGCAGGAGACACTGTGGCAAAGGAAATCATGCTCAGAAGGGTGGAGGGACAGTGCAGGAAAAAAAGACCCCAATGAGATGGATTGATACAGTAACTGGGGCAATGGAGGTTGGTGTGTCAGAATTAGTGGAACTGGCTCAAGACAGGGCAGGCTTCAGAGTTGTTGTATGTAGGGTTGCTATGAGTCACAGGCAACTTGATGGCATATGTTGTTGTTGTTAAGTGCTGTCGAGTCACAGGCGACTCATAGAGACCCTGTGAAGGAGAGTCCTCGACGCTTGGGTGATGGCATATAACAACAATATTATTTTTTTAGGGGAAGGGAGAAAATTATGCAATAATGAATGGATGGGAATCCAAAATTTTTGTAAACTTTCATTAAAATCACAATAAAAATAATTTCTTCTTAAAAATCCAATATTGTTTTATGTGAGAATACTTCCTAAATAAACTGAAAGTCAAATCTATTCCCATTAAGTCAAACTGACAGTAAACAAGCATTACTTACTTACTAGTGAAAAAGTCAGTCTTCTATAAAGTACGTACTACTGACATTTTCAATGTACAGTCAAATCTGTAATTTTCAAAGAAATTGTAGCAGAAGTTGATTCTGCTTGGATTAGGCACAATTACTGGACTGGTATTTCATATTTGTAAAAATGTTTTTAACATGCTTTACATTTTTTTGAGATCAAAGAATTAATAGAACAAATAAGATTATAGCACTAGTGTCAATCATGTAATATTTTGGAAACAATTAAGTCTCCTGCTCTCCAGCAGGTACCTGACACCGGCTTATGCTTCTTGAATGCAGTATCTATTGCTGCTAAGGAGAATATAAATGAATCAGCATTATCTATCTCCACTTTATATTCACTAGGATGACAGTTGTTGCTGAATGTCCATAATTCACAGTTTGAACATGAACTAAAATTCTACTGGGACAAATTAACTTTGGTCTTATGGATCTACCATAGCTGATAATAACATGGTTACTGTAAACTATTCTATGCACACTATAAATTTTATTAGATAATGACAGTTGGGAAAAACTACTATCTTATTGCACAGTTAAATGTACAATGTTGGCAATCCTCATTACAGGTAATATGCTTTGTACATTTGAATTTACAGTCTGAGAAACCCAATCAAGGGTACTGAGTGAGAATCAACTGGATAGCAATGAGCTAATTCAATTTACATTTCCATTTATAAGTCATATTTCTTACACACCAGTACTGAAATGAGTGTAGGCAATGATAAAATCAGAGCATCTTTCACAAATGAACATTTTTAACTCCATACATATTGGCAACATCTTCTATCTTTTATAGATAGGAAATAATACCATTTGACGGAATGATCTTAGAGTTTATGGAAAAGCAATGCATTTTTGTTTATTTTAGTTTTGAACAGTTACAACTTTATTAGAGAACATTTACCTTTGTAGGCTTTAATGTGCAAAAATAAATGTATACAAACATTTCCAGAAAAATTATTTTGACGGAAAAGGGAATTCACTTTGTAGTTTAATTTCTAGCTTTAAAAAAATATAAATTTTGTGCTTTAGCATTTGTCTTATATTTATAGAAATTTTTCCTATCTATAAATGTGTAAATGCCAAAACCAATATTATTTTTATGTGCCATTCAGTCTGCAGGACACTACGTATAACAGATGAAAACAGTGCAGCATTCACACAACCACTGCTATGTTTAAGCCTATCATTACAGCCATCTTGTTGAACATTTTCGTACTTTGGGCTGACCCTCTATTTCATCATGCATGATGTCCTATTAAAGAAACTAGTTCCTCAAAAAACTATATTTAAAGTATGTTAGATGAAGTCTCACCATCCTTGCTTATAAAATATATTTTAGCTGCCCTTCCTCTCGAACAGACTTGCTCATTCTTTTGGCAGTCCATGATAAGATATAGTCCTTCTTTTGGCAATACGTGGAATGCATGTGCCTTGAATGCTGGAAAACAAGAAATTATGAAAACATGAAATAGAACACATGAACATTCACATTATAGGCTTTACTAAGGTGGACTAGCTTTGGCCACTTTTAATCAGATAATCACGTGGTACACTACTCTGGGAATGAAAAACAGGAGAAAAATGGTATTGTATTCAGAGTAAAAAAGTGAATTTCAAGTTCTATCCTAAAACACAATGTTGTGCATGATGAGATGTGCATACAAGGAAGGCCCATTAATATGACTATTTTTTCTCAATTTCTTTATTATTAATTATTTTATTTTGTTATTTTAATAAACATTTATAGATAAGCTAAAAAAAAAGAAAATTCACAGAGACTTTGCATTTCATTGTTGCACTTTCTCCTTGTCCACCACTCTACCCCCAGTTAACTCTTCTCTTTGAAAAGTAAAAGAAAAATTCTTTCATTGTTATACAATCCCTCGCCCCTCCCCACCCCACCCAGGGCCACTTCAGTATGTAGCCTTCACTCTGGAATCCTGTCATGACAATAATACCGAATAACATATCCCCTTTAAACAGTTTTCTCCCTCTTATGTTTCAATACAGTATACGTTATTTATCCCACCTTTCTCAGTCTCCCCCCAACCCTGATGTCAGTCCTATTTTACAACAGTGGCACTATGCAACACTTGTCCTTTTGTGACTGAGATATTTCACTTAGCATAATGTCCTCCAGGGTCACCCATTCTGAATAATATTGCATGAGTTCCATGTTTTTCAATGCAGCATAATATTCCATTGTGTGAATATACCACAGCTTCTCTATCCATTTGTTTGTTGAGGGGCACTTAGACAGTTTCCAACTCCTTGCTGTTGTGAACAAAGCTGTAACCACTGTGGAAGGCGGTGTGGTGCTTTCTCAAGAAGTTGTAAACAGAGATACTATTTGACCCAGCAATTCCACTGTTGTTGTTGCTGTTTAATGCCGTCGAGTCGTAAACGACTTACAGAGACCCTATGAACAAACAGCCTGAACACTCTTCGTACATAGAGTTTCCAGAGGCAAGCCATTTTGGAAGTGGATGCTGCTCCTGCTTCCAGGCTTGATTTAGTTGGGAAGCTCCAGCCAACACTGTCCACCATGGGTGCCCATTACCACGGTTGGCACATCACTGTCACATGCTTCAGCATCACAGCAACCTCGAGTTACCTCTGTACAACAACGCACAGACCAGTGCTATACCACCTAGAAGAATGTTTGACAGGAAGACAATTTGAACCTGGACTGAGGGCCGCAGGCCTGAGGGCTCTTTGGGCTTAAGGCCGCATCTGGTTCAAACCCTAGGCCCAGGCTGGCTAGCCTCACTCCAGGGACAGAGCAAACCTGCACGTCCAACACATTCCCGCAAAAGCAGTCCACTCCAAAGCTTGCCACGATTCCTGCACTCCTCACCACCACACTCCTGCCTTCTGGCAAGGAGCGCTTCCCACGAGCCTGTGAAGGCACCAGCTAAACCAGGAACAACATGACCCCTTCCTTCCCGGCTTCCTTCGGCTTAAGGCCGCCTCCTGGTTCAAACCCATAAGAACCAAAATATGACCTTGAGTCTATCCAACCTGAATTTCAAAACCATCTTAGGAACAGGTTTGAGGCCTTGAATACTAATGAACAAAGACCAGATGAGCTACGGGAGGAGACCAAGAATATTATCCAGGAAGAATGCAGGGGGTCATTTCAGATACAGAATGTAGGAAGAAAAGACCAAATGGATGTCAGATTGGACTCTAAAACAAAGGGAAGAAATCAAGATATTTGGGAGCAGAACAGAAGGTTTCAAAGTACAGTGACGGAAGACAAAGTATTATAATAAATGTGTAAAGAGCTGGATTCAGAAAATCAAAGGGGCCAAACTCACTTCTCATCTCTAAGGAACTGAGGGACAAATTCAAACCTCAAGTTGCAATACTTAAGGATGCATTGGGCACACAATTAGATGATCCAGGAAGCATTAAAAGAAGATGGAAAGAGTATGCAGAGTTATTGTACCAAAAGGAATTGGAGGACACCTAAGAATTTCATGAAACGGCGTATGAGCAAGAGCCTGTGGAGGAAGTTCAAGCTGAAGGAGGGAGTTCAAGCTGCTCTGAAAGAATTGGCAAAAAACAAGGCCCCAAGAATTGATAGCACTAGTGTATAAAGAAACCAAAACACAGGTAAAACATGCTGAAAGGAGCAAAGCAAAAGATTTCAAAGGGCAGCTGAAGAAAACAAAGCATTATAAGAAAATGTGCAAAGAGCTGGAATTGAAGAATAAAAAGGAAAAAACTCACACTGCATTTTTAAAGCTGAGAGAACTGGAAAACAAATTTAAGCCTCAAGATTCAGTACTGAAAGACAATATATTGAATGACTGAGAAAGCACCAAAAGAAGATGGAGGGAATACACAGAATCACTGTACCAAAAATAATTGACTGAGACTGAAAAATTTCAGAAAGTACCATATGAACACTTGAAGCAGGAGTAGCATCCATTTCCTAAACAACCTGCCTCCAGAAACTCTATGAACATTGATATATGTCAATAGTTGTAGAAGGTTTCAGGCCTTTTATTCATAGGATGGCTATGAGTCATGCTCAACTCAAAGGAAATCAACAACTACACTATATGAACAAGATCCAATGGTAATGAGGAATGAAGTGGAAGGCACACTGAAGGCACTGGAAAAAATTAAGGTTTTGCCAGGAATTGATGGTTTACCAATTGACTTGTTTCAATTAAGAGATACATTTGTGGATGTATTCACCAGTCTATGCCACAAAATTTGAAGGACATCTGTGTGGTCAAAGGACTGGACAAGGTCAATATTGGTTCCCATTCTCAAGAAAGGTGATCCACCAGAACATGAAAACTATGGAACAATATCATTACTATGACATGCAAACAACATATTTCCGAAGATCATTAAAAAACAGCTAGAACAATACATAGATAGGGAATTGGTAGAGTTCAAGCAGAATTTCAAAGACACCATGGCACCAAGGATATCATTGCTTATGTCAGGTGGATCCTGGCTGAAAGTAAAGACACCAGAAGAACATCAATGCTTTATTAACCATGCAAAAACATTTGACTTCCCACCACCCATTGAATTATATGACTCTGTAATTAACCACCCCAACCCACGCCTATCCTCACCCCTCTACTCCTACCCAACCCTGACTTGGATCCTCATACTCATTCTACAGTGATGGCTTTATAAAATATTTGTCCGTATGGGAGCGGATTATTTTACTTAGCATAATGCTCTCCAGTCCCTGTGTAGTATTCCATTGAGTGAATGTATCATAATTTCTTAACCCATTTGACTGCAGTTGGACATTTAGGCTGTTTCCATGTTCTTGTGATGGTGAATAATGTTGTGATGAACACTGGTGTGCAAGTCTCCATTTGTGTGTGTTGTGCCTCAGACCCTCAACTGCCTTCATTTTTCAAGAGATTTATCCAATGTTGTATAAAACTTGAATTTTTTACTGTAGCTTCCACGGACAGAGATGGTGAATCCAAATAAAAGCAAATCTTTGAAAACTTCAATCTTTTCTTCATTTATCATAGATTTTCTCCTTTTTGTTGATAAAAACCCATACTGAAGGTTAGAATCTTTGATCATCTGTAAGTACTTTAAATCTCCTTTCTTTTCAGAAAGCAATATATTGAATATCACAAATTGTTAATGAAATTTCTCCAATCTTGATGCCTTGTTTTTCTTTATAGACTCCACTTTCTTGGATTGTTTTTCCAGCATACAGATTAAATCAGAATGATGAAAAGATACAACATTGACACACATCTTTCCTGATTTTATATTAACATCAATTCCTTGTTTGAACTATTTTTTATTTGTCCACGTAAATGTTGCTCAAAAGCCCATTAGAATTCTTTAAAATGCAATTTATAATTTATTAGGATACACACAGTCAAATGCTTCTGCATGGTCAGTAAACTCATATAAAATCTTTCAGGCATTCTCTGATTTCAACCATAATTCTTCTGACATTTACAATGACATCACTTATTCCATATCCTTTTCTGAAACTGGCTTGGGATTCTGGAAGCTTTCTGTTAATGTATTGCTGCGATCATTTTTAAATTGTTTTCAGAAAAATTTACTTGTATATTATTTGAAATTTCCATTTTAACACCATTTTCTGAAATGTGCATAAATAGGTATGTTGTTGATTACTGTCGAGTTGAGCATGACTCATAATGACCCTACGAAGAAAAAGCCTGAAGTCTTTCTATAACTATCATCATTTCTCAAAGTTCACAGAGTTTCCAGAGGCATGTTGTTTAGGAAGTGGATGCCATTATCTTGCATTTAATTGGTTATGTACCTGTCTTTCACATTTTTTCATATTAAATTCTAAGTTTGATTCATGTTGGTGGAAAATGAATGAGCACCTCCAGAATTTCATTTTTTTAAAATCATTTCAACTGATATTCTATAAATTCCTAAAGCATTCTTTTGAATCACTCTTTCAGTGCAGCTTGTTTCTTCTTTATCTACCATTGCCTAAGTATATTCTTGTACGGAGAGACAACATCAAGAATATGTTTGATGTATTGAATACTATTGATCAAAGTCCAGACTACTGTGAATGTGTAAAACCAGAAATTTGCATCATATGGTTTTCTCTGCTTGCTTAAGGCCCATGCCCTTGTCAAAGAGTCTTGCCCAATTTTGTTTTTGTCAGGCTATCTATGCTGTCTGTGTCTACAAAGGTATTTATATATGCTTTGAGTATTTCCCTTTAGTTTGAGCCTTGTGTGGTGGATTGTTACCAGTCCACGGAAATGTATTATGCCTTTACTTGTTACTACTGTAAGTACAAACTCATACACATCCTAGGAGCATCAGGTTTCCCAAATAACTTTTCAATTAAATGTTTTTCTGGCACTAAGCTTCTAAGAGACAAAATACATCCCTGGCGAACCCCCTTCTTGATTTTGAACCATGTAGTGTCTCCTTGCTCTGTTCTGACCACTGCCTTTCATCCAAGTATAGGTTTTACATTAGCACAGCTAAATGTTCTTGGATTCCCATTCTTCTCAGAGTCAGCCATAGCTTCTTGTGATCCACACAGTTAAAAGCCTTTGCATAGTCAATGAAGCACAGATAGATGTTCTTTTGTTATTCTCTGCTTCTTGCCAACATCCATCTAACATTAGCTATAATATCCCAAGTGCCATGACCTCTTCTAAATCCACATCTGGCAGTTATCTGTTGACATATTGTTCCAAACATTTTTGGATACTTTTCAGCAGAATCTTGCTTGTATGTGATATTAATGATATTGTTCAATAATTTCCACACTTTGTTGGAAAACATCCATCAGGGATGTATTTTATCTCTATACCTTTTCAATCTGTATGCAGAACAGATCATCTGAGACGCTGGGCTGTACGAGGAGGAATGTGACATCAGGGTTGGTGAAAGAGTCATCAACAACCTGTGTTACGCAGGTGACACAACCCTGTTTGCTGAAACTGAGGAGGACCTGAAGCACTTGATGCAGAAGATGAAGGACTACAGCCTTCAATATGGATTGAAGCTCAACATCAAGAAAACAAAGATTCTCACCACTGTGCCAATTGGCAGCATCAGTATGGATAAAGAGATTGAGATAGTTAAGAGTTTTAGTTTACTTGGCTCCACAGTTAACATTCTTGGTAACAGCAGCCAGGAAATCAAGATGAATTGCAATAGGAAAGTCAGCTGTGAGGGACCTTTCAAGAGTACTGAAGAGCAACAATGTCAGGTTGGAGACTAATGTGTGCCTGATCCAGGCTATATATAGTCTTCGCAATTATGTGCTATGCATTGGAGAGTTGAACAGTGAATAGGGATGATAAAAAGAGAATTGATGCCTTTGAGCTGTGGAGCTGGAGAAGAGTGTTGAATATATCATGGACTGCTAGGAGAACAAGAAGGTTTGTCCTGGAGAAGGTGAAGCCAGAATGCTCCTTGGATTCAAGTATTCTGAAACTTCGTCTGACATACTTTGGGCATATTGTAAGGAGGGACTGGTCCTTGGAGAGGGACATCCTGTTTGGCTGAGTGGAGGGACGGCGCAGGAGACGATGACCCTCAATGAGATGGATCGATTCTGTGAGTGGAGTGGTGGCAATGAGTGTGTTTGTGATGGTGAGGTTGACACAGGATAGAATGGCATTTAGGGCTCTTGTACATAGGTTCACTATGAGTTGCAAGCGACTCGATGGCAAACAACAACAACAACAGCAACAACAACAACCTACCAAGAAGATGTGAGTGAGAGGAGTAAGTGCAACTTCCAGCCTTGGTATATTGTGACATAGTTGTAGGTCCTCTCTGTTTTCTTTCCTTTCCACAAGCTGGAAGATAGACTTGTAACCTTATTCCAACTATAAAGATGAAAAACACATCTGATGTGATAGCAGAGAGGAAAAGAACTTGAGGGAAATGGGAAAGATCTTGTGTTAAAATGATGCATTCAAACTTCGAAAATAAATAAGAGTAAAATAAAATTTAAAAAATTTAAAGACTCAACAAAGAATTTGAATATTTAAATTATTACAGAACTGTAACTGTGACACAAAAAAGACAAACTAGGGGGGAAATAAAGAAGACAAACTAACCTCTTTGAATAATTGCATTTTGAGTTTTTCTTACTTTTGAGCTCAGCTACTGATCAAACAGTCAGCAATTTTAGCCCATTTACTGTTTTAAGGTAAAAAGATGTGGCAGTTTTCCTCTATAAATATTTCAGTCTACACCTTATGATAAACTCAAACTCATCATTGTCTAATTGCAACCAATTCATAGCTGACCCTACACTGAGTTTACAAGGCTTTACATTTCACAGGAGATTGTCCATCTTTTTCCTTTATGGTTACTGGTGAATTTGAATCATCAGAAAGACACCGCCTCTGGGTTAGCGGCACAGCTCTCTACAGATTATGCCACCAGAACTCCCTGAAAACTCTAGAGATAGGTCTGTTTTGTCCTGTAAGGTTGATATGAATATGAATCAACTCATCAGAAACAGTTTTTTAAATTGTTGTTTTGTCAAAGCAGCAAGAAATATGATAAATAAAGTAGTCTGCAAACCAGAACATCATTTATTTGAAATTGCTCGTATAGGCATTCCTGCTTCTAAAGAAAGGCAGTCTAGACTAAGGAGGTTTCGACCAGGACAATTTAGACATGGCTATAGAACAAAATATATGAGATCCTAGGTGAAATCAAAGCACACTGTCAAGACAGTGAGGAAGACAGAAATGAAAGATAGTGACATTCACAACAGTGGAGGAGTAAAAGCCTCTAGCTCATGGAATTAGAGATGGAGATATAGAGATGTTAAGGGATGTTTGATGTAAAAACTATTAAGAGTGATATAAACATTTAAGGAACAAAAAATAGCAAAGTGTGACATAAGTTAAATTTTCAATGTTTTATTAAGCAAATGAATTAATAGAATAAGAAATGGTGTCATAAGCATAGTATTGAAATATATTAATAAAAACAGTAAAGGATAGAATAAATAAAAATAAAATAGACTAAAACTGTACTTGGAGATCTACAATAGCAGAGATGATGGATAGGGATTTTTTTTCTTCATTATCGTTAGGGAGATTTTGAGGCCTAGTTGTGAGAGGCTGCGCTGCAACCCTAAAGGTTTTTCAAGGGAGACGGATGCACAATCTCCTCTTGAGTGATTTACTGCTTCTGAAAACCTGCTAGAGAGTCAGCTATGGGTCAGTCATACAACAATAACAACAATCTATATACTATTTTTTATTTTAAATGTATAATTCTTATTAGATAAAGATGTTATTAAATAACTATATCATTATGAATAAGGTATAAAGCTATTATACTCAATTAAACTTAGGGCCAGTTAACTATAAAAATTAATAGCAATCCTTAAAAATACCTTAAGAAATAAAATATAGGACTTATAAGGCTTGAAGTATAATCTTTTGTTGTTAGGTACCATCAAGTTAGTTCTGAGTATAATCCCACTTACAATAGACTGAAACTCCCTTGTCTTGCACAAGGATAAGCTAGAGACAAGAACATACATAACTTTTTAATACATGGGAGGCAGTGGAGGATATGATAATAGTGGTCATGAGGAAAGCAAGGAAATAGGGATGGAGGCAGCAAAGTGCTATCTAAAGAAAGCCAAAGGAAACATAAATGTTGAAAAGTAATCTCTGTCAACTTCACAGTTATTCACATGGGTAAACAATTTGCAAATGCAACCAAATAAATATTTCATGCTGATTTAAACTTACCTAAGCATTTTGACTCGCCATTAAAGGGATGAATACACAACAGAGTTGGCCATCACAGAGCATTTAATTAATGAAAAGCTATTGTTCCTAGTGCACATCAGTGTATTTATTTGACAATAGCAAGCTGAAAGTTATCTACAGGTCAGCAAATAACATAGACAATTGAGAACACATAGTTTCTGTTAGCATATACAACTCTACTTAATTAGATTTTGCTGTAGATGCTATGCAGTGCATTATACAAAGGACTCCTGCATTCCCTAGGTAGATATAATAGTTTACATAGCTTTACAATCTATTAATCTTGGGATAATGGAAAAGCAACAGCAAGATTATATATTTCATTTCATAGAAATTCATACAAATTCTTGCAACAAAGTTAAAATAGCATGGATTTTACTAAATGATTTTTTTCATTTTCCTCTTTATATTTAAATTGGTAAGGTACAGTGTATTAGCTACATTATATTAAGAGGGGGAAAAACCTGTAGAAGGCATTAGTACAGCAATTTAAAATAAAGACTAAAATCACCATGTATTACTCAATGTTTATTAATTCACAAGGTGCCATGCTTTTGTTGTGTGCAATTGAGTTGATTGCAATTTCTAGCAGCACATATGAGAGAGTAGAACTGTCCCCTGGTTTTCTTGTGTTATTGCCATAATGAATGTGCAGTAACAGTGTTACTGTAATCCTCAATATAATGTAACTATTCTATGTGTTGTAAATTCTAACCTCTCTTCTTGTAAAAGGAAGTTCTGGAGATTTACTCTTCATGGATTTGTGCAACAACCCCAAAGGTTGTGTCCACATGGTCGAAATTCACTGGAGGGTCTTTGGGAGAAAGTTACATATTATTCCATGCAATTTACAGCTTCCAAAACCCATTGGAGGGACAGCTATGAGTCAGCTTCAACTCTATGGCAATATATTCATGATGTTAGTTAGGTAGGATTATAAACACATCAGTAAAGATACACTTCATTTTATTTAAGGTAGGTCTCCACATTGATATGGCTTGTATGGTATTTATATTTGGACTCTAAAACAAAAAAAGCTAGATAGCTTTCATCAAATATAAGCTTACCTATTCCACTGATGGCCTCCAGACTTAAATGAATTGCCTGACATTGAAATATATCAGGATATAATCAAGAGCAATGATGTGAGTTTGAAGACTAAAGTGTGCCTGATTTGGGCCATGGACTTTTCAATCACTTGCTATGCATTCAAGAGTTGGATAATAAATAAGGATGTTAGAAGAATTGAGGTCTTTGAACTGTGGTGTTGTAGAAGAGTACTTAATAGTCTAAGAAGTGTCAAAAGAAGAAATATGTATGTGTTAGAAAAAGTACAGCCAGAGTGCTCCTTGGAGGCAAAGGTGATAAAGCATCTTCTGAGATACTTTGGAGTTATTGCTAGGAGATGCTATTCCCCTGGAGAAGGACATAATGCTCAGAAAGGTGAGGAGGGAGCTCTGGTGGCCTTGTGGCACGAAGCTGCGCTGCAATCCCAAAGGCGTACGGTTCGAATCCACCAGAAGCTCCTCTGCTGAAGAAGGAGAGGCAATCTCTTCCTGTGCCTGTCAGATCCAATTCAACGGCACACAATGGCACAGAACAACAATACTAAAAACCAATATTAAGGGAGCTCTGGTGGCCTAGTGGCAAGACTCTGCACTGCAATCCCAGAGGTACACGGTTCAAATCCACCAGATGCTCTGTTGGAGAAGGAGGGGGCAATCTCCTCCTGTACCAGTCAGATCTGACTTGTCGGTACACGTAAAAATAATACAATAAAAATTTAAAAAAAATTAAAAAAAGAAAGGTGAAAGAGGGCAAGAGCACAAACAGATTGACATAACAACTGCAGCAATGGGCTCAAATATTTTAGAGGTGGTAATGATGGCACAAGGGAATTCTGGTAGCCTAGTGGCAAGTAGCTGTGCTATAATCCTGAAGGCATGTGGTCCGAGGCCACCACTGCTCTTCAGGAGAAGGATGGGCAATCTTCCCATGTGATTAACTGCCGCTGAAAACCCATCAGTGGGTCAGCTATGGGTCACTTTTGACTTGATGTTATACAACAACAACAACAGGATAACACCGGATAGGACAGGGTTCATATCTGTTGCTCATAGAGTCACTGTAGGTCATACTAGCCTTGAAGTCACCTAACAACAGTAACAAATGCACACACACACACACACACACACACACCCGTATCCCTCCACTCTCCCATAAATGTTGTTTATATCATGTTGTATATATAGGTATACCAGCATTTATGTGTGTGTGTGTGTGTGTGTGTGTGTGTGTGTGTGTTTATTTTTGTTTTTAGGTGTCACTAAGTCATGGAACACTCATGTTGTTGTTATGTGACATCGAATCGCTTGCGACTCATAGGGACCTACGTACAACAACCCTAAACTCTGCTCTGTCCTGTGCCAATCGCACTGTCTCTGACACTCCCATCCCATTTATTCCAGTCACTGAATCAATCCACCTCATAAAAGGCCTTCCCCTCCTGTGCTGTCTCTCCACTCTCCCAAGCATGATGTCCTCCAAGGACCAGTCTCTCCTCACAGCATGTCCAAAGTATGTTAGATGGAGCCTCAGAATCCTTGCCATAGTGACTCTATATTAACATATCTCAACCTTGTCCTGTTCTGTGCCTTCCTCAAAAATCTCTGGCATACTTGGGCCCATTGCTACAGTCACCGTGCAAATACATCTCATTGTCTTACTCTTTTTCACTGACCCTCCACCTTTTCAAGCATAATGCCTCTCCAAGGATGCCTAACCTATTTGATGAAGCTTTGCCATCTTTGCCTCCTAGACACACTCTAGCTGCACCTTCTCCAAGACACATAAGTTTGTCCTTTTGACAGTCCATAGGGTGTTGGTATTCTTCTCCAACACCAGACCCCAAAGACATACATTCTTCTTCTGTCATCCTTGTTCACTGTCTGATTCTCAGATGCCTAGAAAATGAAAACACCATAGCCTGAATCAAGCACAGCTCCAGTCCTCAAACTTGCTCCTCAATAACTTGGAGTGGTTTGATGGCATATTTTCCCAATGGAATGTGTCTCCTGATCCCCTGACTGCTAGGATCAAGTGTTCACTGTAGATCCAAGCAAGATGAAGTTGTTAACAGTTTCAATCTTTTCACCTTTTCTCTGTCTATCATGTTGTACTGTCTAGTTGCATACAACTGATAGAGACCCTGAAAAAACAGAACTGAACCCTGTCCTATTCTGTGCCATCCTCACATTTTCTGACACATTAGAGCCCATTGCAACAGATACTATGTCAATCTTCCTCTCCTATGCTGGCTCTCGACTTTTCTGAGCATCATGTTCTTCTCCAAGGAATATCACCTCATAGCAACATGCTGGAAGTATGTGAGATGAAGCCTCATCATCTTTGCCTCCAAAGAGCACTACAGGTGCTCCCTCTCCAAGACATACTTGTTCTTATGGCAGTCCATAGGATATTCAGTACTCTTAATCCAACACCACAACTCAAAGACATCGGTTCTTTTTCTGTTATCTTTATTCATTGTCCAGCTCTCATGGAACATATGCCATTTATCATAATGTTGCCTATTAGTCCAGTGGTAGAATTTTTAATGCTGAAATGCAATCGATCTTTAAGGCTATATTCTTTTTTAAAAAAAATTATTAATTTTCATGAACATTTACAGAGATTTTGGATATCTATTCATTCATTGTTGTACTTTTCTCCCCGCTCCTCCCACCCAGTTCACTTTTATCTTTGAAAAGTAAAACTCTTCATTGGCATACAATCACATTGCGCACCCCCCATTCCACCCCAGGTACATTCCATTATGGAACCTTCATTCCGGACTCTTATGATGATCATAATACCCAAGGCTGTATTCTTTAATCTTCTGCAGCAAGCTCTTTATGTCTTACTCACTATCAACAAGAAAGATTGTATCATTTGCATAATGTAGGTATTGATGAGTTTTCCTCAGATCATGATGCTGTATTCTTCATAAAGTCCAGTTTCTCGAATAATTTTATCATCATACAGATTTAATACATACAGATTTTACAAAGTAAATAATAATTAAAAGAAGTATTGTGATGGGAAAGTCTGCTGTTAGGGACCTCTCCGAAGTACTGAAGAGCAATGGTTTCATTCTGGAGACTAAGGTGCATCTGATACAGGCCATGGTCTTTGCAATCACTTGCTATGCATCAGAGAGTTGAACAATGGCTAGGGAGGATAGAAGGAGAATTGATACCTTTGAGCTGTGGTGCTGGAGAAGAGTATTGATGTACCATGGACAGCCAAGAAAATAAACAGATTCATCCCAGAGAGGGTTAAACCAGGCTGCTCCTTGGAGACAAGGATTGTGGGGCTTCTTCTGACATCCTTTGGACATGTTGTGAGGAGGGACCGGTCCTTGGAGGAGGACATCATGCTTAGGAAGGTGGAGGAACAGCGCAGGAGGGGAAGACCCTCTATGAGGTGGACTGACTCAGTGACTGGGGTAAGTGGGATGAATGTGTCGGAGGCAGTGGGATTGGCACAGGATAGAGCAGGGTTTAGGTCTGTTGTACATAGGGTTGCTATGAGTCACAAGTGACTACATGCCACATAACAACAACAACAGTGGTTAATAACGCATCCTGCTATATATTTTGTACTTTTTGCAAGGATTCATCTGACATTAGCAATGAATGATACCCTTGGTGCCACTTCTAAATCCAGTTTGACTTTCTGATGATTTGATGTCTATGTACTACACTAGCCATTTTTTGAATTATCTTCAGCAGTATTTTACTTGCATGTGATATTAATAGTATTGTTAGATAATTTTGACATAATATTGGGTCACCTTTCTTAAGAATAGGAATGAGTATGGGTTTCTTCCAGATAATTTGCCATAACTATTCTCCAACTTTGAAGCATATTCTGATGAGAGCATCAGGACTACACTTATTAATTGAAATATGTCAGTTGGTATCCTACTGATTCCTGGGACTTTATGTTTTTTCATTGTATTCAGTGCAGCTTCATCTTCTTCCTTAATTTTTGGCTTTTATTCAGTTGAAACTTCCTGAATTATTTCTTTACCAACATTCTTCCCTTTTTATTTTCCAATTCCAGCTCTCTGCACCTTCCATTATAATAACTTGCTTTGTCTCTTCCAGCTGCCTTTTGAGATATTATGTTCAAGCCTTTTTCCTTGGCTTTTCTTCCCTTTGTTTTGGTCTTCATGTCCTAAAGCAATTTTTAAGGTCTCTCCTGATATTTTTTCTTTCTTTTTTATCTTTCTTTGTAATGACCTTTTGTATATCCAAAGCCATTATTTGGAAGCAAAGTGACAGGCTGCTTCCCAGAGGTGTGCATGATCTAGGCCATGGACTTCTAGTTGCTTATTAATCATCAGAGAGCTGAACAATGAATAAGGATGATGGAAGAAGATGCTTCTGAGTTGTGGTCCTGAAGGAGAATATTGAACATCCCATAGGCTTCCAAGAGAACAAGCCTATCCTGGAAAGTGTGGAACCACTTTGCTCCTTTTGAAGCTCCATATCACATACTGGGAGCATGTTGCCAAAAGCAACCAGTTAATTGTCCGGACAGCTATTCTCCAATTTTCCTGGCATAGACTGGTGATAGCATTAGGACTGTGCATGAGTCGAAATGTGTCAATTGGTGTCCGATTGATTCCTGAGTCTTTGGAGAAGGACAGATGCTGGGAAGGATGGAGGGTCAGCACAGAAGAGGAAGACCTTGATGAAATGGTTTGACATGACGACTATGGCAATATAGTCAGGTAAGCTAGAGGTGTTGAGATTGTCTTAGAATGAGGCAACGCTCAGAGCTAATATTCATAGGGTAGCTATGAATTGTAATTGAATTGATGGTACATAATCACAACAGTCATTATGTTTTATGTGCGTTTTTCATTGATATTGCTTTTCTAGAAAACCCAGCCTAAGACAGTAGTATTAACAGAAGCTGACTAGATATTTTTTTCCCCTTGAAGACCTTTGGTTCCTTTTGATTAACAGCTAAGTTCTTAACCAGTTCTCAGTCAAGATTCTTTTTTAATGGCTGTGGATTCAGGAATAAATTATAAGGAAAAGCTAAAAAAATACCCTATCAATTCAACTCATTAACAGACCCTCCAGTACATTTTCCTGAGGTGATTATTCATAAAGAGCAACTGGTGGTCCACCAGATGCTTTGCCGGGGAAGGAGGGACAATCTCCTCCTGTACCAGTCAGATCTGATTTTAAGGTACACTCACACAAAAATAATATTTTTTTTTAAAAAAAGAAACTAGTGGATACAAAGTATCTGTCTCTGGGTTGGCAGCAAACTATTTAGCCACTAGGCCACCAGAGCTCCCTAGTAATGTTGTTGGTTTATACTGGGGTGGGTTTTGTCTTTTATTGTATTTTTTATTTTATATTAGTTTGCTTACAAAAGTTCATTGTGCATTGTGTTTCACACTGTCATTCGTTCACATTGTATTTCATACAATCATCCCATTCATTATGTTTTATAAAATTAATCACCATTGAACTTAAGCCCACCATTACTCTGCCTTTCCAGTTCCCTGCTGGATCTGTCCCATTTCCCTCCAATCTGTCCCTACTTCGGTCCAATCATCAAATAGTGTGACCCTGTGATTTCTCCCCTGCCAATCCTCACCCCTCTTACCTCCAGCCCCATGAATCTTCATAAAAATTTTAGTAGTTATCTATTTCTACAAAAATATTCTTATGCTGTATTTGTTCTTATGAAACTGAGTTAGTTAACTCAGCAAAATGACCTCCAATCTCTCCCAAGTCATGTAATAATTTTTAAAGCCATTACTCCTCAGTGCTACATAGTATTCAATTGTGTGAATGAACCACAATTTCTCAATTTATTTTATTGTAGTTGGGCATTTGGGTTGTGTCCTTGTTCTTGCAATTGTGAATAACTCTGCTATGAGTATTGGCGTACAAATCTCCATTTTGTGTATTAGTTTTCCTTTCTTTGGAGCATATTCCTAGCACTGGAATAGCTGGGTTGTATGGAATGTCTATATTCAGATTTTTGAGGAAAAGACAGACTTCTAGAGTGGTTGTACCATTTTACAATCTCACAAACAGTGAATGAGAGTTTCTATCCCCTTGTATCCCATCCAAATTTCATTGCTTGCTGTCCTGATACTGAAGTAAGCTGATGTCTCATTGTGCTTTTGATTTGCATCACTCTTATTGCCAGTGATTTTGAGTATTTCTTCATGTGTCTGATGGGCGTCTAAGAATCTTCCTCTGTGAAAATTCTTTCCATGCATTTTGCCCATTTTGTAATTAGGTTATCAGTGTTTTTATTGTGGAGGCTGTGTAGGATTCTGTAAACTTTTGTTATGAGACCCTTCTCTGAGATGATATTTCCAAATGGTCCTCCGCCCCCCCCCACCCCAGTCAGTAAAGTTGTGTGGTGTTGTTTTTTTCCACCATGTTGGAAAAAGTTTTTTGATGAACACAGAGATTTTATCCTATTCATCATTTTATCCTATCCTGGTTGTGTATTTCTGGCTGTATTTGCCATCTTCTTTATACCATAGATGAGGCCTTCGAAGCTTGAACACACCTTGTTTCTTAAGATCTTCGTGGTTTTTGGTTTATACCTAGGTCTCTGATCCACCTTGAAATGATTTTTGCATATAGTGAAAGGTGTGGATCCTGCTTCGACTTACTTCAGGTAGCAGTACAATTTTTTCAGTACCATTTGTTGAAGAGATTGTCATTTTCCATATTTGATCAGTGTTGATTTCCTGTTGAATGTCAGTTGACCATGGTTACTTTCTGGGTTCTTGATTCTATTCTATTGATCTGTGTGGCTGTCATTGCACTAGTACTGTGTTGTTTTGGTTGTTACATCTATATAGTTGGTTTTGAGATCAGGTGGTACTATGCCTCTCATTTGATTTTTTTTTTAACAGAAGTACTTTGCTTATTCTAGATTTCTTTCCTCTCCAAATCAACTTGCCAATTGCCTTTTCTGTCTCTTTGAAAAAATGAATTTGGTATCTGTAGATTGCCTTTGGTAGGGTTGTCATTTTTACAATATTGAGTCTTCCTGTCCATAAACAAGGAACATTTTTCCATTTATTTAGGTTTTTTGTTGTTTCTTATAGTATTGCTTCTTGTTATGTGCCATTGATTCATTGGGACCTTATAAACAATAGTAATAAACCATGCCCTACCCTGAGCCAATCTCACTGTCTCTGACACACTTACCCTAATTACCCCAATTACTGTGTCAATCTGTCTCATTTAAGGTCTTCCTTTCCTGAGCTGACCCTCCATCATTCCAAGCATGACATCCTCCAAGGACTGGTCTCTCCTGGCAACATCCCCGAAGTATGTGAGATGGAGCTTCAAAAGCATTGCCTCCAAGGAGAAACTTGCTCTCACTCTCTCCAGGACAGACCTGTTTCTTACCTTGGCTATCTATTGTATGTCCAGTTCTCTTCTCCAGCACCACAACTCAAAAGCATTAAATATTCTTCTATCTTTCTTAAGCATTCATTATTCAGCTCTGTGAAGCATAGAAAATAATTACAAAGACCATGGCCTAGATCATGTCCACCTTAGTCTCTAGACTATTAATCGACCCTGTGGCAAATATCTTTGTTTTCTTGATGTGTTTTGTTTGTTCGTTTTGTTTTCTTTATGTTAAACTTCAGCTCATGTTGAAAACTGTGGTCCTGGAATTTCTGCAGCAAATGCTTCAGGTCTATCTCAGTTTGGGTGAACAAGGTTGTGTCATCTGCATAAGACAGGTTGTTGGAGAATCTTTCTCCTATCTTGATGTCACATTCCTTCTTATAAAGTCCAGACTCCTGAATGAAGTATTCACATGTAAATTGAAAAAATATGAAGAAAAGACACATTCCTGACTCACTCCATTCTTGATTTTGAATCAAGTAATATTTCCTTGCTCTATGCTGATGACTGATTCCTGGTCTAAGTATAGATTTCAAACGATCACAATCAAGTCCTGGGATTACCATTCTCAAAGGTACCCACAATTAGTTGTGATCCACACGTCAAATACCTTTGCATAGTCAATAACCAGTGTTTGCTATTATGTATCATCAACTCAGAACCAATTCATAACTGACACTCCAGTGAGCTTGCAGACATAGTGACCCACATGGGAGTAGACAGTTCATCTTTCTCCTACGGAGTAGTTTTTTTTAATTCAACTTGTGTGTCTTTGGCTTGACAGTGCAAATCTTTTTTTTTCTTTTTTTTATTAAATTTTATTCGTTTTAATGAACATTTACAGGGATTTGGGGTTTTCATTCCTTCATTGCTGTGCCATTCTCTCTACCCTCCTCCCCAGTTTGTTCTTCTTCCCCCGTCATCCGAATGTCTGTTTTAATTGTCCAATTGTCACAGTGCTTGTCAAAGCCAGTTCTGATTAATCTTCTTTGTCAGTGTGTCCTTTGCCATTCCCTATCACTCCTCCCTGAGAGAGACTTCACCCTGAGTCATAAGGAAAAAGGGGATGGCGTATTCTCTTAGCTACTTCCTGCTGAAAAGGGACGCTGTGGGTTTCAGGGTGAAGATCTTCTCTCACTATTCTAAAGGGCCCCTTTGGCAATAGGAAACACATAGACTATTATGGAGATTGATTTTAGAATTTAGATGCACTGTTGTTAATTGTGCTTAAACGTACATGTTCATATCCTTGAAGATGTATCATGGGGGTGTTGCAACCTAGAAGACACAAATTTAACTAACAAGTTATAAGTACCTGAGTCAAAAATTATGGAAAAGTAAAAGAAAAGATTCTTTCATTGTTTTACAAACCCTTCCCCAGGTCCCCTCCACCATGGAGCCATCGCTCTAGACCCCTGTGATGACAGAAATACCTAGTCACATATCTCTTTTAAACAGTTTTCTCCCTCCTCTGTTTCAGTGCAGTATACATTATTGAACCCATCTTACTCAGTCTCTCCCCAACCCCAAGGACAGTCCCATTCTACAACAGTGGCATCATGTAATATTTGTCCTTTTGTGACTGGGATATTTCACTCAGCATAATGTTCTCCAGAGTCAACCATTTTGAATAATATTGCAAGAGTTCCTTGTTTTTCAATGCAGCATAGTATTCCATTGTGCGAGTATACCACAGCTTCTCTAGCCATTCGTTTGTTGATGGGCGACAGTGCAAATCTTTAACACTATGCCTTCAATTTTGAGTGTAGATATTTACAAATGAAAAGAATCGCTGACTGGCATAAATGGTTAATACACTACTAACTGCAAAGGGTAAGGCTTTTGTTTTACCCACCTATTCCTTGAAAGTAAGTTCTGCCTACTAAATTCTGAATATAAAACCAGTGAAAATCCAATGGAGTGTAGCTATATCCAGATGCATGTGGACAGAATCACCATGAGTGAAGACTGATTTAATGGAACCTCATTAAAAGAATAATAATAATAATTTTTAAAATATAAGTTATTTAAAATGAAATAAATTTAACCTGTGTAACTGAATGTTGTTCTTTACTATCATTTATTCCATACAAAATAAAGTAGTATCTCAGAACTCTTAAAGAATCTTCTAAATATTTTCCTTGTTTTCATTTTACTGATATTAAATGCTGTTGCTATGTATAAATTTGAATCCTTTCTCAATCATAAGCAAATTAACACAATGTCATTGTTACTGAACACAAGGGGTTCTTTCTGTAGTCAATTGCTAATAAAACAGATGGATTGTAATATCCATAAGCACTTACAGATCTGGGAGAAAGCAGTGAGATTCTTCTCAGAGACTGCCTTCCCATATGGGAGTAGTCATTACATTTTTACACTGGGAACAAATGCTAACTTATTTAGTAATACAGAATTTCTACCTATGTGCGAACTGTTCTTTTCAAATGTAGAAGAGTTTCCAGAGGCAGTTAATCTTAAGGGAAGGGAGTGCTCATTCTTCTATTTATTTACTTATCATTGAGTCGAAGGTGGTATAAAAGCACTGGTCTGTGCGTTGCTGTACAGAGGTAACTGGTGGTTGCTGTGATGCTGAAGCCTGTGACAGTGATGTGCCAATCGTGGTAATGGGCACTCATGGTGGACAGTGTTGGCTGGAGCTTCCCGACTAAATCAAGCCTGGAAGCAGGAGCGGCATCCACTTCCAAAATGGCTTGCCTCTGGAAACTCTACGTACTAACAGTGCTCAGGCTGTTCGTTCATAGGGTCACTATGAGTCGTCTATGACTGGACGGCATTAAACAACAAACAACATCATTGAGTCAGAATCAACTCATAGCTCATAGCTGACTGCTACAATGATTTTCAGAAAAAGTAAATCACTCAGGAGGGGACTATCCATCTTTCTTATGCAAGCAGCTGGTGGATGTGAACCGTGTGTTTTTTTGGTTGGCAGTGGAACTCCTTATTACTAGGTCATCAAGTTGAGCACAATTCGTAGTGACCCTATGAACAAAAGACCTGAAGCCTTTCAATGCTATTGTTTCTCAAAGTTCATATTAGATAGATAGATATATATAGATAGAGATGATACAGATATAGAGATAACTATAGCTATAGATAGGTACGGATATGGATATGGATATGGATATGGATATGAATATGGATATGGTTAATTTGTTAATCCTCCAATGGAGTTTTCAGAGGTTGTAAACTGCAAACTTCATGAGAAGAGATTACCTATGTTTCTTCTGCAGAGCACCTGGTAGATTCAAACTGTGTACCTTCAAGTTGGTACTGTAATTGTCAAGTTGTAACTGATTTATCACTGACTGTCAAGTGAGTTTTCAGAGACAGTAAGTCATGTAAGAGGAGGTTGTCCATCCATCTTTCTTTAGTAGAGAAGCTTATGGGTTAGAGTCTCAAACCTTTGGGTTGGCAGCACAATTCATTACTGCTAAGCCAACAGAGCTTCAGCTCCTTACTACCAGATACCACACACACACACACACACACACACACACACACA
>NW_006399831.1:14964012-14974731 GCF_000299155.1 Elephantulus edwardii
TGTAGTCCACAAAGAGTTGTGCTGCTAATGCAAAAGCCACACATCCATGGCATGAATTCACCAGCAGTTTCACAGGAAGAAGATAAGCAGTTTCCTCTCATTGCAATTTATACCCTTAGAAGCTAAACTGATGGTTCCAGTGGATCAGAACCGCGTGGATAGCAATGAATTTCAATTTGGATATCATTTTTGATCATGTTGTATACCATTGAATCAGAACCAACCCAGAGATGACACACCAGTGGGTTTTAGAAGCAGTATATTGCACTACACCCTATGGACTATGATACTATATAGCTTCCTGTACACAAGATTGTTGTTATTGTTATGTGCCATCGAGTCTCCGACTCATAGTGACCCTATGTACAAGAGCTCTAAATGCCGTTCTACCCTGTGCCAACCTTGCCGTCTCAAACACACTCATTCTCATCACTTCACTCACAGAATCGATCCATCTCATCGAGGGTCTTTCTCTCCTGAGCCGTCCCTCTACTTCCCAAACATGATGTTCCTCTCCAAGGACCAGTCCCTCCTTGCAACATGCCCAAAGTTTGTCAGACGAAGCTTCAGAATCCTTGACTCCAAGGAGCATTCTGGCTTCACCCTCTCCAGGACAAACCTGTTTGTTCTCTTAGTAGTCCATGGTATATCCAACACTCTTCTGCAGCACCACAGTTCAAAGGCATCAATTCTCTTTCTATCATCCGTTTTCACTGTTTAACTCTTCAATGCATAGCATGTAATTGAGAAGACTATAGCCTGGATCAGACGCACCTTAGTCTCCAGCTTGACATCATTGCTCTTCAGTACTCTTGAGAGGTCCCTCACAGCTGACTTTCCCAATGCAATTCATCTCTTATTTCCTGGCTGCTGTTACCAAGAGTGTTGACTGTGGAACCAAGTAAACTAAAACTGTTAACCATTTCAATCTCATCACCATGTATACTGATGCTATCAATTGGCCCAGTGGTGAGAATCTTTGTTTTCTTGATGTCGAGCTTCAAATTATATAGGAGGCTGTAGTCCTTGATCTTCTGCAGCAAGCGCTTCAGTTCCTCCTCAGTTTTAGCAAGCAGGGTGTGTCAATTGCATAACACAGATTGAAAAGGTATGGAGACAAAATACATCCCTGGTGGAACCCCTTCTCCCCTTCCCAATTTTGAACCATGCACTGTTACCCTGCTCTGTTCCAACGACTGCCTCTTGGTCCAAGTATAGGTTTCACATTAACACAATAAAATATTCTAGGATTCCCATTCTTCTTAGAGTCAGCCACAGCTTGTTGTGATCCACACAGTCAAAAGCCTTTGCATAGTCAATGAAGCACAGAGAGACATTCTTCTGGTATTCTCTGCTTTCTGCAAAGATCCATCTAACATTTGCTATAATATCCCTAGTACCACAGCCTCTTCTAAATCCAGCCTAGTTACATTAACACTGGGTGAGAATCATGACCAGACAAAACTCATTATTAACCATTATATCATGTTAATCTATTTCTCTGCTTTGGTGGCCTAGTGGTAAGGAGCTGCACTGCCAACCTAAAGACATGCGGTTTGAATCCACCAGCTGTTCCATCGAAGAAAGAAGAGCAATCAACTCCCATGCAATTTACTGCCTCTAAAACCCATTTAAGAATCAGCTTTTGGTCAGTTCTGACTCAGTGATAGATAGCAACAAAAACAATTTTACTAGAGTTCTTCTTTTCATCTACTTTTAGAAGCATAATGTCTTTTTCTGAGGACTGACTGCTTCTAATAACAAATATTTATTCCCGATGCAAAGTAAACCATGTATTAGAGTTTTGATGCTGTGCAGAATTAGTAAATGGCTTTTTTTTTACTTAAAAGTAAAATTTTCAGCCCTTGTCTAATACTATTTTAGAGATATTGAGAGATAGCTTACAGGCCAAGAAATTAAAATAAATTAAGTAATTTCCTCCTAGATAGAAAACCTAAAATGCTAATAAGCTTATATTCAGAGATTTAGTTCTTAAATAAGAGATTTAATTTATTTGTCTACATTTAGATATCATAATAGAACTTCAGAAAATATGGAAAAGAAGAAAATAGAATGATTTCTCATAAACCAGGCATTAGGATTCAAGAGAGTAATCCCAAATAACTTCCAAGACTTTATTGTTTCAATCAAATATGATTTGGGGGAAAAAAGAAGCATAACTTTATTAATTTTTTGATATTTTTATCTTCGTCGTGGTTCAAGATTTTGAAAAAATGTTACTAATTTGTGTAGTCATATATCATTTAAACAAGGAGGAACCGACTCATAGTTGGCCTGCAACAGGTTTTCAGAGGCAATAAATAAATAGCATGGGGGTGGGGCGGGAAACTGTGCTTATTGACTTAAATAAAAAAAGACAAAAGGCAAGATGAGAAAGTCAGAAGACGCATACTAGGAAGACAGGGTGCAGAGTGGGGGAGGTAGGTAATTGTGCAACAATGTATGAATATTAAAAGGCAAAGTGAACTGGGGGAGAAGGAAAGCAGGTAAAATTTACATTGAATGAATGAGAATCTAACTTCTCTGTAAATGTTCAAAAAATCACAATTAAAATTTTATTTTTAAAAAAATACAAGTGGTTTTTAGAGATTTTGGGACAGGGAAAGAATCAAGCACGGAGTGTTTTAGGGCAGTGAAACTATTTTTCAAGATACTGTGGTAGTGGGTACATGACATTACGCACATATCAAAACTCATAGGACTGTAAAAGAGTGAGCCCTAATGTAAATTCTGTACTTCAGTTAGTAATGTATCAAATTTGATTCTTTAATGTTAACAATAACAATCTATCACATGCTATACAAGATAATAATGGAAAAAATTATGTTTGAGATAAAAAGGAGTATAGTCTGTACTTTTTGTGCAGTATTTCTTTACTCTTAAAACTAAAATAATTCGGTTTATTATAAACAAAAGAAACAGCAAAGCCACAACAGCAGCTGGGAGAGATAGTAGCTATACGCACACAAAACAATATAAATGAACTTATTAAAGTATGAAATTGAATTTTCAAATAAGCTTATTCTCTCTGCGTAATAATAGGGAAGCAAAATATATCCATCTTTGGCTTTTGAGGTTTTAGTTTACGTACTCACTTTTATCAGTGGAAGTCAGATTCTTTTGCTTCTTTTTATTTTATTAGAAATGTAACAGATTTATGAGAGAATAAATATAAGAAATAATTACAAACCAAGACACCTAGTTTTCTACTCTGCTTCTCAATGTAATTTTTCCTATGTCTTGCCATTTGATAAATTTACCAAAACTCTTAATTCTTAGAACAGAAAACTGGAATAGTTTGTTGTTTTGTAGGTCTTTTTCTTTACCCCTAATAGTTTTATCTTTAATGCTAGTTATCTAACTAAAGCCTTTTTTATTCTCTGAATAGTATCTGGTTAATATCTCATTGTCAAGATCATAATAGTATAAATGACATCTGGTTGATGGGGGGGAAGCTTTCAGTTCAAGAAAACTGAATTTGGACTTTAAATCTAAATATGGTCATCGACCTATTTGTTATTTTTAATCATTCTTTATGTCACTGCTTATAGTATTACCTAACAATACAATGCCTGAATTTAATAAATCAGAGAGCAATAAATTTTTATTTTGATAGACAGAATTGTTTACTTGATTTTGAGACTTCTATTTTGCTATATGTCCTAGAGGTCAGAAAGGACTCGTAGCTGACCTTCCAGTGGGTATTCAGAGCCTATAAACTGAAAAGTGTGTGAGAAGAGATAGTCTATCTTTCTTCTACAGGAGCAGCTGGTGGCTTCTGACTGTGTACATTCGGGCTGGTATTAGAACTCGTTTTCCTCTGCTGTTGGGTTATCGAGTACTGTCGAGTCTGAACTGATGCACAGCTGACCCTATAGTAGATTTTCAGAAGCAGTAAATCACAAAAGGAGAGATTGCCTAACTTTCTTCTGTGAAGCAACTGGTGGAGTCAAACAGCTTGGCTTTGACTCTTGACATATTGCACAGTCAATGATATATAGACAGACACAGTCAACACTCTTGGCACCAGTAGCCAGGAAATTAAAAGATGCATTGCTGTGGAAAAGTCTGCTGTTAGGGACTTCTCTAAAGCACTGAAGAGCAATGGTGTCTCTCTGGAGACTAAGGTGCATCTGATACAGTCCATGGTCTTCGCAATCACTTGTTATGCATCAGAGAGTTGGACAATGACCAAGGAGGATAGAAGGAGAATTGATGCCTTTGAGCTGTGGTGCTGGAGAAGAGTATTGAGAATACCATGGACTGCTAGGAAAAAAAAAAGATTTGTCCGGGAAAGGGTTAAACCTCTTGGCTCCTTGGAGGCAAGGATTCGAAGGCTCCGTCTAACATACTTTGGACATGTTGTGAGGAGAGACCGGTCCTTAGAGAGGGACATCGTGCTTGAGAGGGTGGAGGGACAGCGCAGGAGAGGAAGGCCCTCTATGAGGTGGATTGATTCAGTGACTGGGATAATTGGAATGGGAGTGTCAGAGACAGTGTGACTGGCACAGGACAGAGCGGAGTTTAGGGCTGTTGCACATAGGGTCGCTATGAGTCGCAGGCGACTCGATGGCAGATAAGAACATAACAACAACAACTACTTTCAATCCTGATGCCACACTTCTTCTCACAGAGACTAACCTCCAGGATTATCTGTTCTTCATATAGATTGAAAAGATATGGAGATAGGACACATCGTTGACGCATACTCTTTCCAATTTTGAACCATATAGTGTTTCTTTACTTTATTCTGATGACTACCTCCTAGTCCAACTATAGGTTTTGCATTAGCACGATCCAGGGTTCTGAGATTCCCATTCTTCTCAGAGTCAGCCACAGTTTTATATGACTCACAGTCAAATGCATTTGCATAGTCAGTGAAATATAGACAGACATTCCTCTGGTACTCTCTGTTTTCAGTCAAGATCTACCTGACATTTTCTATAATATCCCTATTGCCACAGACTCTTCTAAATCGATCCTGATGTGTTTTGGACAATCTTTAGCAGAAACTAGCTTACATGTGATATCAAAGATACAGTTTGTTAATTTCCATACTCTTGTCAGATCACCTTTCTTTGGAATGGGAACAGATCTCTTCCAGTCAGTAGACCATGTGATTGTCCTTCAGATTTCTTAGCAGAACTTGGTGAGCACATCCAGGGCAGCATCTGTTTGTTGAAATAAGTCAATGGGTATGCCTTCAATTCCTGGGGCCTTGTTTTCTGTAAATTCTTCAGGGCAGCTTGAACTTCCCCCTTCATCACCACAGACTCTTGCTCATACGTTGTTTTATTAAATTCTTCTATGTCCATCAATTCCTTATGGTATAATGACTCTGTATACTTTTACCATCTTCTTTTAATGCTTACTGGATCATTTACTATTCTACCCAAAGTGTCCTTAAGTATTGTAACTTGAGGTTTGAATTTGCTTTTCAATTCCTTTAGCTTAAGAAATGCTGAGTGAATTTGGCCCTTTTGATTTTCTGACTCCAGCTCTTGCATATTTCATTGTAATACTTTATTTTTTCTTCCAACGCTGCCCTCTGGAATCTTCTGTTCAACCCCTTAATATCTTTGTTTCTTCCTTTTGCTTTGGCTTCTTGGCTTTCAAGAGCAATATTTAGAGTTTCTTCTGACATCCATCTTGGCTTTTTCTTTCTCCTCTGACTTTGTAATGACCTTTTGCTTTCTTCCTGGATGATAATTTTGATATCCTCTCAAAGCCCATCTGGTCTTCGCTCATTAATGTCCAAGGCCTCAAACCTGTTCCTGAGATAGTTTTGAAATTCAGATGGGGTAGACTCAAGGTCAAATTTTTGTTCCTGTGGACTTCATTTTATTTTCCTCTGCTTCAGCTTAAACTTACATATGAGTAACTGGTGGTCTGTTCCACATTCAGCACCTGGCCTTGTTTTCACAGCTGATGTTGAGCTTCTCCAGCCATTCTTTCCACAGATGAAATCATTCTGATTTCTATGCATACCATTAGGTGAAACACGTGGATATCCTGTGTTTGTGTTTCTTAGAATATGTATTTGCAATGAATAAGTCATTGATTGTGCAAAATTCAATAGTTTCATTTCTGGCCTAATTTCTGTCATCAGGTCCATTTGGAAAGGTTAATAAAAATTCAGCCTTATTACAAGGAATCCAAGATTGATCAAAGAGGAAATAATGCAATGGACTTATGGTATCCGAGTATTTAATATTAAGGATTGTCAGAAAAATGAACAAAGCAGTCTTGGAGAAAGCACAGTTAAGATCCTCCCTAGAAATCTCCTGACTTTTTGTCTCAGTAAATGTGGACATGTTATCAGGGAGGACTAAGTCACTGGAGAAAAAGATCTTGCTTTGTAAAGCTGAGGGTAAGCAAAAAAGAGAAAGACCCTCAGTGTGATGGATTGACACAGAAACTTCAGCTATGTACTCAGAGATATCATGAGGATAGTTCAGGATCAGACATTTTGTGCTATGTAAGGTTAAGTGTGAGTCAGAGTTGATTCCACGGCACTCAGCAATTGTGCATGTATGAGGTCACAGAAAGATGTTTTGCTTATTCAACTAGTAATAATTTAATATTAATAATAATTTTTAAAAGGTTTTTTGTGACATTGACCTAAAGTCCTTGTTGTTAGGTGTCATCGAGTCGAGTACGACTCATATCCACCCTATGAACAAAAGATCTGAAACCAATCCTGTTCTGTGCCATCCTCACACTTCCTGACATACAAGACCCCATTGCATCAGTCATCTTGTCAATCCACCTGGTTGAGGGTCTTCCTCGCCTTCGCCAACCCCCCACCTTTCCCAACATCATGTCCTTCTTCAAGGAATGACACCTCCTAGCAATATGTCCAAAGTATGCGAGATGAAGCCTTATCATTCTTGCCTCCAAAGAGCTCTCTGGCTGCACCCTCTCCAAGACATATCTATTCATTTTCTTGGCCATCCATGGAATGTTCAGCATTGTTTTCCAACACCACAGATCAAAGGCATCAATTTTTTTTCTGTCATCCTTATTCATTGTCCATGTCTCAGATGCATACCAAGTAATTGGAAAGATGATGGCCTGAATCAGATGCACCTTAGTCCTTAAACTGACATCACTACTCCTCAATAATTTAGAGAGTTCCCTAATTGCAAATTTTCCTATTACAAAGTGTCTTCTTATTTCCTGACTGCTCATAATGGAAAAAAACCCAAATATTTTATGCTAGTATAAAGTTTATTTTGTTTTCCAAATATATTCAACAAGAATGTAAACCATTTTCAAGTAAAAATTGAACAACTATTATCAGAAAATGGCTTGCTCTATAAATTTTCTGTTTTTTAAATGTAAGAGAATTCTGTGAGTTTTAGATATTCTTCTACTTTCTTTCCAAAACATTTCAATACAGTTTTATGATAGAAGAAGAATTGAAGCCTTTGAGTTGTGATGCTGGAGAAGACAGTACTAAATATACCATGACCACCAAGAGAACAAACAGGTCTGCTTTATAGAGGATTAAAGCAACTTTATCCTTGGAAGCAAGGATTTTGAAGCTCCATCTCACATACTTTGGCAGGTGGCCAGGAGGAATCAGTCTTTGGAGAAGGACATCTTGTTTGAAAGGGTGGAAGGACAGTGCAGGAGGAAGACTCAGGATGAGATGGATTGATATAGCAACTTGGGATATGGGGATAGGCGTGTCAGGAGTCAGTGAGACTGGATAAAGATAGGGCAGGATTCAGAGTTATTGTACATCAGATTGCTATGAGTTGCAAGTGATGCAATGGCACATAACAACAGCATTTATTAAAGTCCATAAAGATGCTATGAGCTTCTTTTAATTGGTAATAAATATTTATTTATTATTCTAACAAATTTTGGAGGGAAATAATGATTAGGTCGATTATAAAATGATTTTTTAAATACAGCTTAAGTTAAAGGTTTTATTGATAATGTGAATGGATAATGAAAAAGATGAGACCAGAGAATTAGCTTTTAATTGAAGGTTTCAGGGTTCTTAGTAATTTTATATAAATCTCACTTTCAACAGGATGGGCCCCTAACTAATGGACAATTTTCTTTTTTTAGTCAAGTAAAATTACACAATCACCTTTGTCTTTAAATATATAATGTCCTGTAAAATGTAACATGGGTAGTAAATATTCTTCATGTGTCTACGTATATCAAAGCTTATAATTAAATTTTAGAACATAACTTGAGTAACTGAAATGGGAAATTCATCAACAAAAATGTTAAAATTAGTTTAATCATTATACTAAAGTAAGATTTAAATTTGACTTGTTTTGAATTTTCAAATCAAAGCAATATTAAAACTATAAAAAACTATTCACTTGAATTATTTAATTTTTCTGTGTTACATGAATTTTATTTTTCTTAAAATGAGGATCCTGGTTCATATATAGTTTTCATGAAATCTCAAATGCTTTTCCTTCTAAGTTGGGTTTAAATTTCAGATGGAAATAGATTTAATTTTATAATGTTGTGTTTTGTTTTTGGATAAAAATTCAGTTTACTTGATATAATTAAAATTAGGAGGAAACTATCAATTATGTTACATTGGAGGTTTATAATTATACTTCCTTATAATTTTGCCTTTTCCAAACTTTTAACTCTAAATCAGAAGCAAGTAGCCCCACAAACCAAAAGTTTATGTGTCTCCGGCAGTCAAATTTACCAGGGACCCTATGGGAGAAAGATGGACAATCTCTTCCCTTTGTCTCAAAAATCATAAGGAAAAGTTTCTATGAGTCAGAACAACTGGACGGCAATGAATGAGTTGGTGAATGTTCTCTCATCTCTCTCATATTTTGTGTGAAAGATGTTGATAAACAAATAAATTTAAATAAATCAACAAATATATTTAAAATATATTGCATAACTATTTTTACATTCATCAATTGTCTGCACTTGGTCATCAGTTTGACGATTAAGCTGTTAAAATTTCATTCAAAAGGAAGGCAATCTGCTACTTTAGACAATTTGGATAGCCTGACCTGAAGCAAAGGTAAGCAAAGGCATGGCTGTGATAGATCATTATAAAATGAAGTTTGTTGATTCCATTCTTATCTTCCTTAAAGAAGAAAAACAACAGATACAAAGCCTACAGTTCTATTTGTATACAAAATATGCTAAAATAACCTACCTACCATAGAATCCTCCAGTACTGAAGATCTCATTTTTACTCAAAAGCTATGGTAGTATTTGGGAAATGGACTCAACGAATATACTGATACTAGGGAGCATTGGTGGCCTAGTGGAATGAAGCTGCACTGTAATCCCGAAGGCATGTGGCTCAAATCCACCAGCTGGTTCATGGGAGAAAGATGGACAATCTCCTTGTATATGATTAACGGCCTCTGAAAAGCCACCAGAGGGTCGGTTATGGGTTGGTTCCAGCTGAAAAGCACACAACAACAACAGTAAAATTGTTCAAATTCGATCATTACATATGTTCACTACTCGTAAGAGTGATAATTAAGAAAACATCTTTTGATATGAAAGAAATTTAATGTATTGCTTTGAGAAAGTCAAGATTACTCAGTGAAAGCTCTAGTGGCATAAAAGGAGGGAGTTGAGCTGCTAGATTAAGAAATGAAACTCTGTACTGTTTTGAACTCACAGTGGTTCCAAGGGACTAAGATGACTGCTGACTACAGAGCCAAGCAAACTAAAGTTGTGTACAATCTCAATTTCTTCACCATCCATCCTGATGCTGCCAATTGGTCCAGTGGTGAGAATCTTTGTCTTCTTGACATTGAGCCTCAATCCATATTGTAGGCTGCAGTCCTTGACACTCCCTAGCAGGTGCTTCAGGTCCTCTTCAGTTTCAGCAAGCAGGGTTGTGTCATCCGCATAATGCAGATTGTTGATAAATCGTCCACCAATCTTGACCCCACATTTCTCCTCATAGAGCCCAGCCTCCCGGATAATCTGTTCTGCACACAGGTTGAAAAGATATGGAGATAGGATGCATCCCTGGCGTACGCCCTTCCCAATTTTGAACCATGCAGTGTTCCCTTGCTCTGTTCTGACGACTGCCTCCTGGTCCAAGTATAAGTTTCGCATTAGAACAATCAACTGTTCTGGGATTCCCATTCTTCTCAGAGTCAGCCATAGTTTGCTATGATCTACACAGTCAAATGCCTCTGCATAGTCAATGAAACACAGATAGACATTCCTCTGGTATTCCCTGCTTTCAGCCAAGATGCATCGAACATCAGGTTACAGTATCTCTAGTACCATGATCCCTTCTAATCCCAGTCTGGACTTCTGGCAGTTCTGTGTTGATTTGCTGTCCCAGTCGTTTTTGGATAATCTTTGGTAAAATCTTGCTTGCATGTGAAATCAGTGAGATTGTTCTGTAGTTTCCACATTCGGTTGGGTCACCTTTCTTTCGGATAGGAACAAATATCGATCTCTTCCAGTCAGTTGGCCAAGTGTTCGTTCTCCAGCTTTCTTGGCACAACTTGGTGAGCACGTCCAGGGCAGCATCTGTTAACTGAAATATGTCAATTGGCGTACCATCTATTCCTGGAGCCTTATTTTTTGCCATTCCCTTCAAAGCAGCCTGAACTTCTTCTTCCATCATCATAGGCTCTTGCTCATATGTTGTTTCATGAAATTCTTCTGTGTCTTCCAATTCCTTTCGATACAGTGACTCAGTATATTCCTTCCTTCTTCTTT
>NW_006399831.1:14975061-14978379 GCF_000299155.1 Elephantulus edwardii
ACAACTCATCTGGCCTTCGCTCATTAGTGTTCAAAGCCTCAAACCTGTTCCTGAGATGGTTCTGAAATTCAGGTGGGATAGACTCAAAGTCATATTTTGGTATTTTATTAGAAAACTAATTTTCAAAAGTTTTCTTTGAGATATCATCTCATGGCACCTTTTAGCTTTGTTGTTGTTGTTGTTAAGTGCCATTGAGTAGTAGGCAACTCATAGCGACACTATGGATGGAAGTCCTCAACACTTGCGTGCATGACTTTCATCCTTTCTCCAGGTTCATAGGGTTTCCTGAGACAAGCTCTTTAAGGAAGTGGATGCCACTCCTGCTTCCAAGCTTGTTTTATCTGGGGAGTGCCACCAAACACTATCCACTGTGGGTAATGATTATCACATTTGACATGTCAGTGTCACAGTATTCAGCTTCACAGCAACCACAAGTTACCTTTGTACGGAAGTGGACACACCCGGGATATACAACCTAGAAGTCTATTTCACCAAAAACAAAGACAGGCCTACGTGCAGATTAGAGTCACCCAACTATGGCTTGGTAGCATCGCATTCGGTCCAGTAGGCCCACTGGTTTCTCTCTATGTTGTTAAGTGCCTTCGAGTAGCAGGCCACTCATTAATGAAAGTCCTCGACACTTGCATGACTTTCATCCTTTCTCCAGGTTTATAGGGTTTCCCAAGGCAAGCTATTTACAGAAGTGAGTGCCACTCCTGCTTCCAAACTTGTTTTATCTGGGGAGCACCACCCAATTCAATTCTTTTTTATGTTTGAAAAATAGTGTAACTGTTAAAATGCAAAGGAAACTCAAAACCAATGTCTTTCTAGGATTTATTTAAACATTTTAAGATACTAATATAGATGTCTTCTCTCTAAGTCACATCACAGACTTGTAAGATAGTTTTTAAATGAGAACTACAGTTATCTGGAAACTAGGTAAAGAAATGATGTTTAATAAATTACTTAAATATCCACAAATATATTATAACTACATAAATGTCAGATTTTGCCCTTCTATGATATTTAGTGTATTTTTAATATTTAAATATAAGATATTTTTCCCACTGCATTTTTTTATTTCCACCTGAAATACTGCACCTGGAAAAATGCTTACCTAAAATATATCTGAATTTTAAAATATAAAACATCAAGGCAGAATTTTGTTATTAAACAGAAAGCACTGCAATTTATAAAATATACCGGATGGTGTTTTTGTTTAGTACCCTCTAGTCCACTACCCTACTATTGTCTTGAGAATGACCAAGATCTTAAAGATAATGTAGGATAGGTTTAGGGTTAGTCCCATCCCACATCATCTTCATGATCTTTAAGCCTATTGTAGTCACAATGTCATTCTCTCTCCTTGAAAGTCTTCCTCTCTTTCATGAACTTTCTACATTTTTCAGCATAATGTCTATCTCTCAGAACTGGTTGTTTTTCTGAAAATGTGTCCCAAGTATGTAAAATGATGTATCAGAATCCTTGTCTTTTTAAGGAGTACTCTGTTTACACTTCCTTCAAACATTTTTCTTTTCTTGGATTTCAGAGGCTGTAAACTGCACAGGAGGAGATTGTCAATCCTTCTGACATGAAGCAGTTGGTGGATTAGAACCTCAAGACAGACAGTTGAGTTGGCAGTGCACTTTCTTACCACTAGGACACCACAGTTCTATTTTTAGGCAGTCATCAGTATATTCAATACTCTTTGGATGTTTGTTTTTATATGCTATTAATTGGAGTGTGACTCAAAGCAACTCTATGGACACCAGATATGAATCCTTTCCTGACTGGCGTCATCTCATCATCTCTGACACTCTTGAATCCACTGGTATAATCATTGTGACTTTGCATATTGTTGAGGATCTTCCTCTCTTTTACTGACCCTCCACCTTTCCAATTATTGATGTCCCTTTCCAAAGAATTGTTATTGTTATATGCCATTGAGTCTACTGCAACTCATATTGAGCCTATGTACAACAGTTCTGAAGCCTATTCTATCCTATGTCAGTTTCACCAGTCCCCATTGTCCCAGTCATTGTATCAATCCAACTCATCCAGGGTCTCCCTCTCCTATGCAGTCCCTAAACCCTTCCAAACATGATGTCCTTCTTCAAGAACTGGTCTCTCTAGGCTACATGCCCAAAATATGTGACAGAACTTCAGAATCCTAGTCCATGGAGAAACTTGTTTTTACTATTTCCAAGACAGACTTATTTATTTTCTTAGCTGTCCATGATATGTTCAAAACTCTTCTCCTGAACTCAAAGGCATTAATTCTTCTTCCGTCATCCTTAGTTACTGCTCATCAGTTCCCTGATGCATAGGAAGCAATTGCAAAGACCATGGAGCAACTTAGTCTCTAGAATGACATTGTTGTTTCTGAGTACTCTGGAGAAGTCTCTGACAGTAGTTTTTCCCAGTGCAATTAATCTCTGATTTCTTGACTGCTGTATTTATTGTGGAGCTGAGCAAGCTGTAATTGTTAAGAACCCCAACCTCTTCTCTGTGCCCACCTAACAATATGCCCAAAGTATGAGACAATGCTTTGCTGTCCTTGCTTCTAAGGAGTCCTCTGGCTGCACTTTTTCCAAGACATACTCTTGTTTTGTTGGCAGTCCATGGTATATTCAGTGCTCCAAAACCACAACTCGAAGGCGTCAGTTCTTCTTCTGTTATCCTTACTCATTGTCCAGATCTCAGATGCATAGTAAGTAATTGAAAAGACCATGGCCTGAATCAGGTCATCTTTGTCTTGAAACTGACATCATTGCTCTGTAGTACTCTGGAGAGGTCTGGAGATTTTCCCAATGTAATGCATCTTTTGACTTTCTGAATGCTAGTGCCAAGGGTGTTGATTGTGGATCCAATTAAGAGGAAATATTTGACAATTTCGATCTTTTCTCCATTTATAATAATACTATCAGTCAAGTTGTAGTTGTGTACCATTGGGTCATAACCAATGATAGATAGCCATTGAGCAGGGTTTTCAGAGGCAGTAGGTTGTACTGGAGGAGATTGCCCATCTTTCTCCTGCCCAGAGTCTAGTAGATTTGAACCACATTTCTCTGAGTTTGAAATGCAATTTCTTACCATTAGGCTGCTATAGTTCCTTAATGGACTGCTGGGTGAGGATTTTTGTCACCTTGATTTGGAGATGTAAACGTTATTGAAGAATCTAGTATTTGATCTTCTGCACCAAGCTTTTCAATTCTTCTTCACTTTCAGCAAGATTGCGTCGTGTAAAAATTGCAGATTGTTAATGACACTTCCTCCTACCTGGTGCCTCATTCTTCTTTACAGAGTCCAGTTTTTTTT
>NW_006399831.1:14978479-14981994 GCF_000299155.1 Elephantulus edwardii
AATAAACATGGATAAATGATACAGTCCTGGCATTCGTTGTTTTTGGTTAACTTTTTAATTTTTTTAATTATTATTTTTAACTCTTCTCCCTTCCTTGCTCTATTATGACAATAGCTTCTTGGTCTAGCTATAGGTTTCCTATAAGCTTAATTAAATGTTCTGGGATTCCCATTCTTCTCAAGGTTAACCATAGTTTGTTATGATCCACACAAATGGATTTGAATAGTCAATACAACACACATACATATTCTTATGGTATTCTTTGCTTTCAGCCAAGATACATTTGACATCAGCAATGATGCCATGGCCTTTTCTATATATCCCTTAAACTTCTGGTGGTTCTCTGTCAATGTACTGGTCTAGTCATTTTTAAATTATCTTCAGCAATGTTTTGATTGCATGTGGTACTAATGACACTGTATGATAATTTTGACATTCTATTGTACCACCCTTCCTGGGTTGGAAACAAGAATGGATCTTTTCCGATTACTTGGCCAGGATGCTGTCATCCAAATTTCCTGACAAAGATTAGTGAGCACATAAAGGACTATATCTGGTTTTGATTTTATTTTTATTAATTTTAATGAAAGTTTACAGGGACTTAAGGTTTCCATTCATTCATTGTTTTCTCCCTGTCTACCTCCACCCGCCTCAAATTCACTTTTCTCCTTAATAAGTAAAAGAAAAACTCTTCCATTGTGATGTAATCCCTCCCCCAAGTCCACTGCAAAGTACAGCCTTCATTCTGGACACCTGTCATGACTATAATATCTAAAAATATATCCCTTTTAAACAGTTCTCTTCCTCATCTGTTGCAATGCAGTGAACATTATTCCTCCCCTTCTTCTCTGTCTTCCCTCAACCCCAGTGTCAGTCTTGTTTTACAATAGTGGCCCTATGCAATATCCATCCCTTTGTGACTGAGATGGTTCAATCAGCATATTGTTTTCTAGGGTCATCCACTTAGCATAGTATTTCATGAGCTGCTTGTTTTTCAGTGCTGCATAGTATTCCATTGCGTAAATAAAGCAGAGCTTCTCCATCCATCCATTTGTTGATGAGCATTTGGGTTGTTCCAGCTGTTTGCTATTGAGAACAAAGCAGCAATAAATATGGTTGTGCATATATCTGCCTAGGTGGCAGCTATTGTTTAATTAGGGTGAATTCCCAAAGTGGAATTGCTGGCTCAAATAGTATTTTTATTTGCAACCTTTTGAGAAAGTGCCATACAGCCTTCTAACGTGGTTGTACCAAAAGTGAATAAGGGTTCCAGTTTCTCCACAACCTTGCCAGCATTTGTTGTCTGCTTTTCTGATAAATTTTGCTATTCTTACTGGGGTGAGATGATATTTCATAGTTGTTTTGATTTGCATCTCTCTTGGAGCTAGGGATTGTAAATATTTCTTCATATGTTTGTTGGCCATCTGAAAGTCTTCTTTGGTGAAGTGTGTGTTCAAATCCTGTGCCTTTTTTTTAAATTGGATCATTTACCTTTTTTTGATGTGGTGCTCAAGTATTGTATAAATTCTAGATATAAGTCCCTTGTCTGACATGTCATTACCAAATGTTTTTTCCCAATCTGTGGCTTCCCTGTCTATCCTGTTAGAAAAGTTTTTGGATGTGCATAAAGATTTGATTCTTAGAAGGTCCCATTCAAATATTTTATCCTTTCCTGGTTATAGATTTTCAAGGATGCTTGGAAGACTGTTTATATTGTGAATTAGGGATTCTAGGGTTCTTCCAAGCTTTTTTATTTTTTTTTCCAAGCTTTTTTAAATGAATCTTATAGTCCTTGATTTTAATCTTAGGTCCATAATCCACTTTTAGTTGGTTTTTGTATATGGAGTGAGGTTTGGATCTTGCTTGAGTTTTCTGAAGGTAGTTTTTCAATTTTGCCAACACCATTTGTTTAAAAGGCTGTCATTTCCCCATTTGACTGATTAAATCTCATTGTAAAGAATCAGTTGACCATAAGTAGATGGACTTATTTCTGGATTCTCAATTCTATTTCATTGATCTACGTGTCTGTTATTGTACCAGTACCAAGCTGTCTTGACCAGCATAGCAGTGTAGTAGAATCTGAAATCAGGGAGTGAGATGCCTCCTGCCTTATTTATCTTTATAAGGAGTGCTTTGCTTATTTGGGGGCCTTTCCATTCCAAATGAAATTGGAGGTAGCCTTGTCCATCTCATTGAAGAAAGGAATTGGTATTTGTATTGGGATTACACTGAACATGTAAATTGCCTTTGGTAGTATTGTAATTTTCACAGTATTGAATCTTCCTATCCTTGAACAAGGGATGTTCTTCCACTTCTCCAGGTCACTTTTTGTTTCTTGTAGTAATGTTTTGTAATTTTCTTTGAATAGATGCTTTGTGCTTCTGGTTAGATTTACTCCCAGGTATTTAATCTTGTGATTAGTAATTGTAAAGGGTATTGTTTTTCTAAGGTCCAGTTCTGTTTTCTCTTTGTCACTGTAGAAAAATCCAATTGATTTTTGTATGTTGATCTTGTATTCTGTCACTTTGCTGAATTGGTCAACTATGTCCAGTAGTTTTCTTACTGAGTCTTTAGGGTTTTTAGGGTATACTATCAAATCATCTGTGTACAGAGATAATTTTACCTCCTCTTTTCCAATTTGTATACCTCTTATTTCCTTGTCTTGGCTTAATGCTATATGGTGAAGAAATTGAGACTGTTCACAGCTTTAGTTTGCTTGACTCCACAGTCAACACTCCTGGCAACAGCAGCCAGGAAATTAAAAGACATATTACAACTGGAAAGTCTGCTGTTAGGGACCTCTCCAAAGTACTGAAGAGCAATGGTGTCTCTCTGGAGACTAAGGTGCATCTGATACAGGCCATTGTCTTTACAATTTTTGCATCAGACGGTTGGACAATGACTAGGGAGGATGGAAGAAGAATTGATGTTTTTGAGCTGTGGTGCTGGAGAAGACTATTGAGTGTACCATGGACTGCTTAGAAAACAAACAGGTTCATCCTAGAGATGGTTAAACAGGGTGGCTCCTTGGAGGCAAGGATTCGGAGGCTTCGTCTGACATAGTTTGGACATGTTGTAAGAAGGGACCGGTCCTTGGAGAGGGACATCATGCTTGGTGTGGTGGAGGGAAAGCACAGGAGAGGAAGGCCCTTTATGAGGTGGATTGATTCAGTGACTGGGGTAATCGGGATGGGTGTGTTGGAGACAGTGCAATTGGCACAGGACAGAGCCAAGTTTAGGGCTGCTGTAGATATGGTTGCTAAGAGTTTCAAGCGACTCCACTGCACATAACAACAACAACAAAAACAACAACACTTCTAATACAATACTGAACAGGAGAGGTGATAGTGGGCATCCTTGCTTAGTCCCTGTTCTCAAAGGGAATGTCTTTAATCTCCTTTAAGAACAATGTTGGCCAAATACCAATCCCATTCTTCAACGAGATGGAAAAGGCAATCTCCAATTTCGTATGGAATGGAAAAAAGCCCCGAATAAGCAAAGCACTCCTTAAGAAT
>NW_006399831.1:14983689-14999475 GCF_000299155.1 Elephantulus edwardii
CAGGGTGAAGTCTCTCTCAGGGAGGAGTGATAGGGAATGGCAAAGGACACACTGACAAAGGAGATTAATCAGAACTGGCTTTGACAAGCACTGTAACAATTGGACAATTAAAACAGACATTGGAGGGGGGGAAAGAAGAACGAACTGGGGAGGAGGGTAGAGAGAATGGTGCAGCAATGAAGGAATGAAAACCCAAAATAATCCCTGTAAATGTTCATTAAAACTAATAAAATTTAATAATAATAATAAAACGAACAATGTTGGCTCTTGGATTTGCGTATATATGAGTTTAGGGCCATTGTTATCACCTTTAGCTCGTGTACTGTGATGGTACCATAATAATCAAGAACATTAGATTCCAGCCATGTCCCCACTTCTCTCTATGATATCTGCGTGTTTAAAGCATTCTACTTTATTTTCTATAGGGAAGAGAAAGAGATTGCCCATTTTTCTTTCATGGAGATACCGAGGAATTTGAACTGCCAGAGGTGCTGCCTTTGGGGTAGCAGTGCAACACTGCTACAACTATGCCACTAGAACTTCCTACTGTACCTATTTCATTGCTAGAAATCTTTGTTACTATTTGTGGGTTCCAAAGAATTTAAATGTTGATTTCTGAATAATATATCTTCAGTTCCAATTTTTTGCCTCAAGGCTAAATTTTTTTAAATAATGACTACACACAGATGTCAAATAGATTTCATCTAAGTTCTAAATTTGGCTCCTGATCTTCCCTATCCATATAATTTTGTTTTTTGTCTCCTCTGTATTAGATCAGCCTATTTTTTTTCTTTTCTAGGTTGAAAGATTTAATTCTCCCTTTCACTCCTAAAATAAAGCTATTCAACTTATTTAAAAATTACAAATAAATACCAAGCCACACAAAAGAAATTGCTAAATTAGTCTTAACTTGGGTTCACCTCCAATTCTATCCTATCTACACTGAGTAGAATTGATCCATAAGGTTTTCAAGGATGTGACCTTCTGGAAGTAGATCATGAGGTCTTTCTTTGGATAAGTTTTAACTCTTCACCTTTCAGTTAGTCTAATACTTGCCTGTTTGTGTCTCCCCATTAGGCATACTTTTAAAACACATCTAGAAACCACCTTCTCACCACCCACCATAGTTTCAATTCCATATTCCATGTTCCAATCACTAGTGTCTCCTTATAAGTGTTCCTCCTTCCTTGTGTTTCCATACTTGAGGTCTCAGCCTCAGTTGCCATATCTGCTAGTCTAAGTGTACTCTGTTGTACATAGTGTTATCGAAGGCCTGCTATTTCAGAAGTGGATGGCCAATTCTTTCTAGTCTGTGTTAATTTGAATGCTCAGATTTATAACAGTATCCAAAAGACAAGCATTTTAAGGAAAAGATCAGATGAAAAGTTTTTCCCCAACAGTAGAAATAACCAAGCGATTCAGTCTTGTCCCCAACCTTGACACAGATTATCTGGGAGTTGGGCTCTATGAGGAGAAATGTAATTTCAAGATAGGAGGAAGACTCATCAACAATCTGTGATATGCTCTGCAGATAACACAGCCCTGCTTGCTGAAACTGAGGAGGACTTGAAGTGCTTGCTGCAGAAGGTCAGGAATGCAAGATTCTCACCACTTAGCCGATTGGCAGCATCATGAGAGATTTAGTTTAGTTGGCTCCACAATCAACACTCTTGGTACCAGTGGCCAGGAAATTAAAAGATTAATTGCATTAGGAAAGTCTGCTGTCACTGACCTTTTCAAAGTACTGAAAAACAATGGCTGGACAGTTACTAGGGATAATAGAAGGAGAATTGATGCCTTTGAGCTATGGTGCTGGATAAAATTATTAAATATACACACCACGGACTGCTAGAAGAACAAACAGGTTCATCTTAGAGAGGGTGAGACCAGACTGCTCCTTGGAGACAAAGATTCTGAAACTTTGACTGACATGCTTTGGACATGTTGCAAGGAGGGACCTGGGCTTACAGAGGGACATCATACTTGGGAGGTTAGAGGGAGAGAACAAGAGAAGAAGATCATTGATGAAATGGATTGATTCAATGATTGGGGTAATGAGGGCAGGTGTGTAAGAGAGAGTAAGATTGGCACAGGATAGAGCGGGGTTTATTGCTGTTTTACATAGAGTTGCTATGAGTTGCAGGCAAATCAATGGCACATAACAACAACATCTGTAATAATGTAACCTCTTAACTCTGAGCTGCTAATCTGTGCCTCTGCCCTTGATTTTTTGCTGTCTCCTCCCAACGCAGTTCTCAGGTGTCATAGAAATTCTAACCAAGGTGAGGTGACGCCAAGACTTTTCCATATAATTCAGAGTGAAAATTACACTCTTTAAATGGCTTTCAAAATTTGCATGATCTGGCTCTTGTTACCTTTCTGATCTGCCTTCCAGAAGTACATTCTGAGTCAACTACAGAATCTTCTTGCTCTTTCTCAACCAACAGGGATAAAAATGGAACTTTCTACTCTTCCTTTTTACCAGAAATGGGTTCTGGTGGTGCAGTACATAAATCCAAAAGCTGTTCATCTCTGGTGGCTCAAAGTCACCACTAGCTCTGTGGGAGAAAAATGACCAGTTTCTCCCATTAATATGTACAGCCTCAGAAACCTGGTGGAATATAACTATTATTTGGAACAGACTTGTTAGAAGTGAGTTTTAAAAATATTCAGACAACTCCATTAACTGTGGAAGCTGTCTCATAGCTATAAGGGGTGTTGGTTTAATTCATATTTCAAGATTCTGATCTACTCACCTCATTTAAGAAAGAAAATTATCTACACTATGGAAGTGTATTTATTTAGAGTTAATCTTCAGAGAAATCCTAAACTAATTCTGTTAAATATGGCAATCAGTAGCCTGAAAGCAATGAGCTTTAGTCATATTAAGGACAAATCATTCAGTTGCTATAATATAACAGTCATTCTGTGGAAGAAAGATAAGGCAATTTGTCGACTTCCATGAAGAATATAACTTTGGAAATTCTAAAGGACAGTACTGTTCTATCCTACATGATAACTCTGAGTTGGAATTAACTTGGTGGCATTGGCCTTTTGTTGTCAATGAGGTTATACAAATGCTTCCATTATTTAATGTAAAATATTTATAAGTAAAATAAATTACTGAACTCTTCACAAGAGAACTGTGGTGGCTTAGTGATAAGTGTGGTTTAGCGGTAAGGAAAGGTATGTGATTTGAATTCACCAGCTGCTCCATGAGAATAAGATGAGCAATGTCCTTTTGTATAATTTAGTGCCTCTTCAATCCCCTGGAGGGTCAGCAAAGTCTTAGTGTTGACTCAATATTACACACCAAGTCGCAAAGCAAGTGTATATTTGTGGTTACTGTATTAAACATTGCTTGCTTTGGAAAACTTGAATTCTTGCTCTATGTTTTATTGAATGTATTTCTCTGAACATGTTTTTGCTAGGTGAAATAAAATTTATTCATTTATTTATCCATTGTAAGTTCATTCACTTGAAATTATTTCTCAAAGACGATATTTAAAATTCTCTGTTAAATATGGTAGAAGGAATCAAAAAAATAGAAAAAACCTCATACATAGAAATAACCATAATATTGCATAGTAAGTATTCCATTAGAGTTATATAGAAAGTGCTATATAAACACAAAAGGAATGAATTAGTTCTGACTCAAGTATAAGGTTGGTTATGCAATGCACGTTTTGAATCTTTTTCTTTGCTAATGCTTTAGCTGTCAGAAAGAAATAGCTGAACACTAGTGTCTAGTATGTTTATATTTATTACTGAAAAAGGCCAATCAATATCAGTCTGAACGTTAACTAATAGCATGGCTTTGCCACTGCCCAAACAATATGATAGTTAATAGCAATTTTAATGTCTGAAACTACCATAATTGCCCTCAGAAATCAATAAATCAATGAAAGACTCTTTTTGGTTTTAGATACATGTATTGAACTATACATCATACTTTGAAACAGCTACTTTTTAAACCTTTTATAAATGACAACTCTAACAAATTTAGAATTTATTTGAAAACTGGGTAGAAACAAGAGAATTCTTAATTTTTACTAACTTTAAGTTTGAACTTAAAGCAACAACAATATGAATTTTTCATACTATTCCATGTTATTTAAATTTAAGATGGTTTTGCATACTTTTATTCCAAATATAAATTTACAAAAATATATATTTGTAAAATCAGGGGTATATGACAGTGACTAAGATAAACTAAAAAAATTGTGCAGTTATGGTTACCAAATAACAAATTATCTAAATATACTAAATTGTATATTGTGGATTTTTAAAAGATATTTTGTTAGGAAATAAATTTATAGAAAACTTTCTGAAAGTATTCCACTGAAATGAGTATATAGTTTTTCATTAACTTAATTCTTTTATTTTTATATTTATGTATAAATCACGTACTGTGAGTCTGTGACAATACTAAAAAAAGTTTCCATAGAGGAAAATTGTCAATGACTCTGGTGTGACAGTTATAAAATCATCCTTATCTTAGATGGAACTATCAACAAAAAGCTAATTTGGAGAAAGTGTTGGTGTTTTAAAAACACCATTTTAAAAGCAATTACTTGCATTGATTGCATTTATCATTGATGAAATAATAGTAGTCATAAAATATATTGTTTGTTTTCTAAGTAATTAGAAATTATGTCAAACAAAGCTTTTGAGTTTAGTCTTTAATTTATATCCTTCTTTTGCCATATGGTGCTAAAAATGTGCATACTATTTTAAATGAAGATAAATCTCTTTGTTTCTCCTAGTTTATTTACAAAATTCAAATACATTGTTTTCAAGAACAAATTCTTCCAATTTCCCTCATCCCTTCACCCATCAAATTGTACAACCCTGTGATTAATCCCCCTCTCCTCCTGGACACCCTCATCCCTCTGCTTCCAACCTCCCCCACCCCTCTTGGATCCTTATACTCATTCTACAATAATTGTTTTATACAATATTTATCCTTGTGGAACTGAGTTAGTTTACTCAGCATAATCCTCTCCAGTCCCTCCCAACTAGGTGATAATTTACAAAATCATTGCTCCTGTGTGCTGCATAGTATACCATTGTGTGAATGTACCGTAATTTCTCAATTCATTTGTCTGTGGTTGGACATTTGGGTTTTTTCCATGTTCTTGCAATGGTGAATAATTCTGCTATGAATATTGATGTACAAATTTCAGTGTGTGCTTTAGTCCTTGTTTCCCCAGGGTGTATTCCAAGTAGTGGAATAGCTGGGTGATCTGGGATTTCAATGTTCAGTTTTTTGAGGAAGCATCAAATTGCCTTCTAGAATGGTCATACCATTTTACAATCCCACCAACAATGTGTATACCTTTTGAATGCTATATACCTTTTGAAACATTCTAACAGTTTAGATAGACCTATTGATTTAGATTGCTGTTCAGGCATTTTTACCCTTTGGTATCTGTTAGCCTTGTACCAATTAATACTCCTTATTACTTGTAAAATTATTATTACCATGATTTAACTGCCTATAATTTCTAAGGAGGCTGAAAATGTTTTAATTTCTTTCTTCAAATCCAAATGGTCATGTTTCCTTAGGTAGTAGACACTTTCCCAGTAATTGGGTGCTATTGTTGCCTATACTGTTCTTTTTACCAACTGTGAAGATAAAAAAAATTATTTCTCCATTACTGAAACCAACATCACATGAGTAGCGTAACATGGGACCAGTCCTGTCATTTGGAGGATGGAATGGTTAGTAGAGAAAATTGGGAGGAAAAGAACTGAAAATTATCTGGAAGTAAGTTTAAGTATGAGAGATGCCTACCTAAGATTATACATTTTAGTATAGTAATTGGCTCCTCTGAGTTGTGGTACTAAAGAAGAGTACTGAATATACCATGGACCACTAAGAAAACAAACAGGTCTATATTGGAGAAGGCGAAATCAAGTTTCTCTTTGGAGGCATGAATTTTGTAGTTCTGTCTTACATACATTGGGCACATGGCCAAGAGGAATCAGTCTTTGGGGCATCATGCTTGGAAGGGTGGAGCACAGAAGAGGAAGATCCTGGACAAGATAGACTGACAGAATAACTGAGATAGTTAGGGATAGTGTGTCAGAGAAAGTGAGATTGGCTGAGGGTAGGGCAGGGTTCAGAGCCATTGTACATAGAGTCACTATGAGTCACAGGTGATTCAATGATGCATAACAACAGCAACAATGTGGTCATCTCTTCTTTTTTCTTTCTTACCTCTTTCAGGACTATATAATTTGGCACACACTGTCAAGTTCAAACTGACACATGACTGATCTTCTAGTGGTTTTTAAGAGGTATTAAATCATGTGAGAGGAGATTTTTCTTGTCTCCCATTGAGAAGTTAGTGGATTTGAACTGCTTGCTTTTATGATTGCAATTCAGCTTATCAGTAGAACTGGGTCAACTCAAAGTGAGTTTACTTGTCTCTTGTCATTCTTGGTCTCTTCTTGTTATGTACCATGGATTTAAATCCAACTCATAACCACCAGGTTTTCAGAGGCAGTTAATTGCAAAGGAGAAGATTATCCATCTTTCTGCTGTGGAACAACTAGTGGATTCTAAAAGTTTGCCTTCATATTAACAGCACAACTTACCACTTACCTATTGGAGTGAACTTCAACTCATAGCAATTTCATGTGTGAGTACACATGTGAGTACAACTGTGATTTGTAGGATTTTCCAAGGCTGATGTTTTGAAATCCCCTTCTTTCTTATGAGATTTCTCTGGGTCTACTCAAACATTCAAAGTTCTTGACAGCAGCCAAATATGTTAACATTTTGTATCACTCACTGACTTCTATTTATCTATTAAAGGGATCTTAAAAGCTACCTCTTTTTTTTTAAAAAAAGGCGCTTTTTAAAATTCTATCGTGCACAACAAGATATTTTTATTTTTCCAAATGAACTCCTTTGATTTTTTTCTCTACACTGTAATTTTAATGAAAGTCTACAGAAAGTACAGATTTTCATTCATTCATTGATACAGTCTCTCACCCTTAATTTACTCTGTAATGTATATCCCAGATTGTTAATTATCATACAAACAGAAATATGTGAGCACACTCATATTTATTGCAGCTTTATCACAATAGTGAAGAGATGGAAGCAGCCTATAAAGAATGGATCTGGAAGATATTTACTAAGTAAAACATCACAATCACAAAACGGCAAATACTACCCAAGATCACTGTGACAGAAACAAGATGAACATGAGACAGGGAAAGCAGGAAAAAGAATGGCTAGGTAATGAACCCCACACCAGAGTACTACACTGGGATTTCTCAAGCTGAAAGAACTGAAAAGTAAATTTAAGACTGAAATTGCAATGGGCAAAATCTTATTTGATTCATGAAATATCAGGAGAAGGATGGAATATAGAGTCAGTGTATCAAAAAGATTAGCTGACACTGAAATATTTTAGGAAGTACCATATGAGCAAAAGCAGTGGTAATGAAGAAGTTCAAGCTGCATTGAAGCCATTGATAAAAAATAAGGTCCCAGGAATTGATACAATACTAGCTGGCATATTTCAAATCATAGGTATATAACCTTGAACATGCTCACCAGCCTATGCTACTAAATTTGGAGCGCAGCTGACTCAACAATTGACTGGAAGAAATCCATGTTTACTCCCATTCCCAAGATACATGGTCCAACAGAATGTGGAAATTATTGAACAATATTACTAACATCACATGCAAGCAAAATACTGATGAAGATAATTTAAAAATGGCTGTACTAGTACATAGGCAGAAAACTGCCGGAAGTTCAGCAAGATTTAGAAGAGCCTGTGACACAATGGTTATCACTGCTGATATCAGATGGATCCTGGCTGAAAGCAAAGAGTACCAAGAGAATGTGCATTTGTGCTTTATTGACTATGTAAAGACATTTAATTGTGTGGATTATAACAAATTATGACCAACATTGAGAAGAATGGGAATCCCAGAACACTTAATTGTGTCTGTACGAAATCTATTACTAGACCAAGAGACTATTATGCAAAGAAAGCAAAGGTTTAATATATGGTTTAATAATAGGAAAGGTGTGAATCAGGCTTGACTCTTTTCTCCATATCTATTTAAACTGTACGTTGAGAAATTATTTAAGAAGCTAGCCTCTGTAATGAAGAATGTGCCATTAGGATTGGAGGAAGTCTCACCAATAACTTTCATTAGACTGATGATACAATCTTGTTTGCTTAAAGTGGGGAGGACTTGAATAACTTGCTGCAGAAGAACAAGGACTGGAGCCTTCAATATTAATTTCATCTCAACATCAATAAAACAAAAAATCTCACCACTGGGACAATAGACAACATCATGATAGATGGAGAAAAGATTGAAACTGTCAATGACTTCATCTAACTTGGATCCACAGCAATACCCTTGGTACAAGCTGACAACAGACCAGAAGATGGGTTGTATTGGGAAAGTCTGTAGTTATGGGTCTCTCCAAATTATTGAAGAAAAATAATGTCAGTTTGAGAACTAAGATGTGCCTGATTTAGGCCGTGGTCTTTTTAGTCACTTGCTATGTATCAGGAAGCTTGATAATGAATAAGGATGACAGAAGAAGAATTGATGCCTTTGAGTTGTGGTATTGCAGAAGATTACTGAATATCCCATGGACTTCCCAAACAATAGATATGTCTTGAAGAATTAATTTGAAGCCAGGGTTCTCCTTGGAGACAAAGATGATTGAACTTTGTCTCATATAGTTTGGGTATGTTTAGAAGAGGCTATTCCTTGGAGAGAGACATCATGTGTGGAGAGGTAGAGGGATAGCAAAGGAGAGGAAGACGCTCAACAAGATGATTGACACAGTGATTGCAGCAATGAGCTTGAGTGTGTTGGAGATTGTGAGGATAGAACAGGATGGGGCAGAGTTCAGATCTGGTGTTTATAGGGCTGCTGTGAGTTGTCCTGGACTCAGTGCTATCTATCAACAATTAACAAAGGAATAGATGATTAGCCATTAAGTGTATGACAACAATCTGGAACAAGACAGGCATTACAAAAGTCACCTTACTTTTAAAATTTTATCAGCTAATTAAGCATTAGCTGTCTTCCTCTGAATTTGCTTATTACTTTACCTCTAAGTGACCTTTAGTCTCTGTCACCGTGTCAGTACTAATTCATAGCTGACCCTGCAGCAGGTTTCCAAAGCTATAAATCACTCATCAAGGGATCGTCCAACTTTATTTTAGCAGTACAGTTCCTACAGACTAGATCATAAGAGCTCCCTAACTACAGGATAGTTACAGCAATTTTGTTGTTGTTGTGTGCCATTGAATTGATTACAACTCGTAGCGACCCTGTAAACAAGGGTTCTGAACTGTGTCCTATCCTGAACCACCCTCACTGCCTCTGATACACTTGACCCGTTGGCACATTCACTATGTCAATTCAAGTCATCCAAGGTCTTCCTATCTGTTATTGGCCTTCTACCTTGCACATTTTTCAATATAGCTTATTTAATGGAGTGGCACCCATTCCTGAAATACCTTGCCTCCAGAAACTCTATGAATGTGGAGAAACGATGAAAGTTATACAGGTATTCAGGTCTCATAGGGTCACTATAAGCCACCTATGACTCGACAGCACTTAACAACAACAACAACAATTGCTTAACTGATTACAGGATTGTGTTCATTTATCAATTAGGGAAACAGCCTACATTCACTTAACGTATAAATTAATATTGGAGTTAAGAAATCATGCAAAGAAGAAAAAAGAGGCAGTCATTAGTACAACAGATATTATTGAACACTGAAAATTTGCTAAACACTCTTTTTGGCATTGTTTATTATTTAAACATTTGTTACAGGGACAACTCAAAGCAGATTTAAAGTTTGGTGAACATCACATAGGATACAGCTTTTTCATATTCTTGGTTTCCACAAGATTCTAACCTCATGTCAGCCTACTTATAAAAGCATTATTGAATGTTACTTCTATAGTATTGAACTAATAATAATGTAAAATTAGGAGTATATATTGCACGTAGGAAATTCCAAAATTCATTTCCATCAAGTCAGAAACGACTCATAGTGACCCTACAGTGGATTTTCAGAAACTTCACATTTTAGGGGAGGAGATTGACCATCTGGAGGAGTTGGTTGATTCAAACCACCCATCTTGGGATTGACAGTGTGACTCCCCACCCATTAGGTCACCATTTCTCCCTATGTGTGAAGTACTAGAAAAAGAACAAGAGCTTCAAAAAGGAGGCTGTATTGTTAGGTGCCATCAAGACTGCTCCAAATTATAATGATGTATATACAACAATATGAAGTACTATCTGATTCTGCACTGTCCTCACAACCTTTGTAATGCAAAAAACATCATTATCAACCATGATGTTTTTCTACAGAGACTGGCTGGTCCCAACTATGAATATGATCGAACTATGAGACAAAATCTAAACATTTTTACTTCTTAGGAACATTCTGGTTGGACTTTTTTCAAGACATACTTTGAAGTTATTTTGTTTTTATTTTTCTTTTTTTTCCCAATCCATGATATATCCAACCTTCTTTATAAGCACTACTATTTAACAGCATTCATTCTTTCATCCTCCTTATTAGTTGTCCAACTTTTTTATGCTTATGAGGCTATTGAAAACGTAAGGACTTAAGTTAAGCTCACTTTAGTCTTTAAACTGACCCCACTTTTCATCACTTTAAAGAGATACTTGGGAACAGATTTGACCAACACAATATTTCATTTGATTTCTTGACTGTTCTGTCTATGGGTATTGATTGGGGATCTCAGTAAAATGGAATCTATAACAACTTTAATCTCTCCATTTTTCATGATGTTGTTTATTGATCCAATTGTGATGATGTTTGTTTTCTTTTTATTGAGGTATAATCCATACTGAAGGCTAATTATAATATTTTCCATTAATTACTAAATGCTTAGTGTCTTCATATTCTACAAACTATGTTGTGTCACCTGTGTATCACAGCTTGTTAATAAGCCTTTGTTGAATCCTGATCCTACTCTTTTCTTTATATAGTATAGTTTCTCTTTTTGTTTAGTACGTATTTTTAATGCTCATTATCTCGCTATTCCGAGCTAGCTAAGAGTCAAATCTAACTTTTAACTGACCTTCCTAGTGTGTTTCCAAGATGTAAATCACAAAGGAGGATTTGCAAACATTTTTTCTCCGTGGACTGGCTAGTGGATTTGAACTATCAAAGAAATATGGCTTTTAGCGTAACAGCACAATTCTTGATCGACTTCCTCCAGAGCTCCCTACAGTTCGAGTAAATATGCTGAGAGAATACAATCATGTTGCACATCTTTTCTGATTTTAAACCTTTCTGCATCCCTTTGTTTGAATGATTGCTTTTTGGCTGACATACATGTCCCACATGGATACAGTTAATTTTTCTGGAATTCCTATTCTTTGCAATGATTTATATGGTTTGTTATTATTTATATAATTGAATACATCTGCATAACCAAACCAAAAGAATACAAGTACAATAAGATGATAATAAAATAGAAACAAAGGTATTTCACAATAAAACAACCAATGTAAGCCTAAGAAAAATTAAAATGAAATTATTCTGACAAATATAGTGCTACTTTCTAAAGTGGCTATTTGTGATCAGTATGGATCTTGCCTTATTATTCTTTCCTGTTTAGGAACATTCTAGGTAGTCCATACAGGAGAGTGAGGCTTAATGCTTATATAATTTGATTTCTACTGTTTTGGAGAAAAATATTATCCCAGAATAACCTACTCTTCTTCTATCATTCAGCAACTATCTCATTTCATTTGGGTTTGTCTGACTTTTTTACTAATTACCCTCCACTTCAGGAGTGGTACAATTGATTCAAGCTGAGTAAGTACAAAAATTGCCCCATATGCTTTGAGGAACATCTGGAATTACAGGCTACAAAAAATACAGGTGGTCTGTTTGTTGTATGTGGAGAGAATATGTCTAGGAATGGATTCCAGGAGAAGTAAGGCCGTACAGAAAGGAATAGTCTTAATGATATTCTTTGAGCCTTAGATCTAATCTTGCCCTTACAACTCCTTGGTTGCTATTGTTGTAATCTGCTGAGTCAGAACAGATCCATAGCTCACCCTGCACCTAGTTTTCAGAGGCAGTTAACCACACAGGAAGAGACTTTGCATTTTTCTCCTTTGGAGCAGCTGGTAGAGCCAAATCATGTGCCACTGAGTTGGCAGCAAATTCTTTACCACTAGGCCACCAGAGTTCCCTACAACTCCCTTACACTACAACTTTGTTGGATTATAGCATTTCTTACCCCCCCCTTAAGCTAATACAATTTAAAATTTATTCTTATATCTGAAAATGTCCAGATGAATATATTGTTTTTTATTCTATTTTCTGCCATATTTGCTTGGTCTGGTCTAAAGTAACTGTGATTCAGAGTTTGATTTAGTTCTTTAATTTGTCATCAGGTGTGGGTTTACTGCTAAATGATACTGGCAATTAGTTGATTGTTTATGGAGTCTTCGAGGCCTTACTATAATAAAATACCAGTTTTCTAGAAATACTATGAATTAAGAATAAAATAGAACTTGTTGTAGCACCTGGGGACTTATGGGTATAGAAAATTTCTAAAGATGCAAACATCTGAAAAAATTACTATTTTTGGGGTTTTTTTGTGTGTTTACGCTTTTTGTGTTTGTTATTTTTGTGTTTACGCTTAAGCATCTCTTGAAGTCTTGAAGTCTTATATTAATTGGTCACTGTGAGTAGGAAGGATTGAATGAAGTTTGTATATGTATAAAAGTACTTTTGAACACTAGTTACAGAAATAACAGGAACATTTTAAGTAGTTTTGCTTAGAAATGGAGTCAAATAAAAGAAGTGAAAAAAAAAGAAATTGAGTCAAATAATCGATTTTTAATGTAATCAGGCAAACTCGCCATAAATATAAGACTGCAAAAAAGACTCATAGCCAGAACCACTCTAGAAAACAGAAATAATAACAAAATTCCATCTGAAGAGAAATTAAATAGAAAAAAATATTGACATGTAACAAGAGTCAGTGTTTGGAAAATATGCAACCCTATATAAAGGAGGAGGTTGATAAGATATTTCAACATAGAAAACAGCCATGGAAATTTAAAACCAAAATGTTATAAGAGGAGTTAAATTAGTATGTCTGCTTCCATATTTCTAAAATGTGTCACTGGCACAAGGAGGAAATTATAAGCAAGTATTTTTCCCATTGCATTATAAAATTAAATTCAACCTACATTAAAATGTAGTTCTTACAGCAGGTGATGCCCTCACTTAGATATCTCCCTATTCCCCACCAGAAATTCAATTTGTGAAAGGATCTAGAGGTCTTCAAGAAGAAATGGCCAATGAAATTTGAGATTGGCAATCACATGACCAGAATACTGAGGTTCATTCTTCAGAATAAAAAGGTTGAACAGTAGTGTTTCTAATGTCTGATACTGTAGCACACAGATGGATTCCTTTAGTAACTTACTTTATATTGTACTTCTGTGTTACTCAACTTTCTCTTTAGGTAACTCTTTGTGGTGAAGACAATTTGGAGTAAATGTACATTTTCCATTTTTCTTTCTCTTGTCTGTGGTGATTTCAGAAGGCACCTATACTGAATGATACAACCAGAAGATGGAGAAGGTAACTTTCCTACATCAGACCTGCTGACCATAAAATAAACTCTTTGTTGTCTAAATGCATGGGTTTATTTGTGACTACAATTAGTGTAAACCAAGACAAGAAGGCAGGTAACTTTCTCCTCATGTAGGAAAGAATATATCTATGGGAGAGATTTTATATGTGTACTCTAAGCATCCCTTAAAGTCTCAAATCAGTAAGTCTCTATATATGAGAAGGATTGAATAATGTTTGCATCTTGATGAAATTACTTTTGAACTCCAGTTACAGAAATAACAGGAATATTTTTAATATTGTTATTGTGTGCTATTATGTCGACTACAATGTTTAGCAATCCTATGCACAATAACTCTGAAACCTGCTCTAACCTGAGCCAATCCACTGTCCCTGACACACTTACACTCATTACCCAATTATTGTGTTAATCCATCTCATGTTGAGTCTTCTTCTCTTGTACTGTCCCTAGACACTTCTAAATGTGATATCCTTTTCCAAAGACTGGTACTTGTAGGCAGCATGGTTCCACTCTCTGCAGGACATACCTCTTAGTTCTCTTGGCAGTCCATGGTATAATCAATACTCTTTTCTACCAAAATAACTCAAAGGCATCACCTTTTCTTCTGTCATCTTTGATCATTGTCTGTCTTGCTGATGCATAGCAAGCAGTTGAGAAGACTATGACCTGGATCAGGTGCACCTTAGTCTCTAGACTAACATACTTACTCTTTAGTACTCTGGAGATGTCCCTGATGGCAGATTTTCTTAGTGCAAGTTGTCTTTTTTAAATTATTTCTTACAAGTCTTCTTATTCTTTTTTTTAAATTATACAGTGATTTACCTACAAAGTTCACACCAGATCACCCTCCAAATCTCCACTCCACTATCAAACTTCCAGACCACATGATTATACCTGGCCAACCCTCTTCTCCCCACTTTATATCTTCATAAAAGTTTTACTATTTATCTATTTCTACAATAATGATCTTATACATTATTTGTCTTTATATGACTGAGTTAGTACACTTAGCATAATACTTTCCAGTCCCTCCCAAATTAGACAGTGATTCACAAAATCATTGCTCCTGAGTGCTGCATAGTATTCCATTGTATGAATGTATCATAATTTTTCAATCCATTCAATTGTAGTTAACATTTGAGCTGTTTCCCTGTTCTTGCAATGGTAAATTACACTGCTATGATCACTGGTATACAAATTTTCATTTGTGCCTCAGTTCTCATTTTCTCAGAATAGAGCAAGGAAACACTGCACGGTTGAAAATCAGGAAAAGAGTGCATCAGGGATGCATCCTATCCTCATACTTTTTCAATCAGTATACAGAACATATCACTCGAGAAGCAAGACTTTATGAGGAGGAATGTGGCATCAAGATTGGAGGAAGACTCACCAACAGCCTGTGATAAGCAGATAAAACAACATTGCTTGCTGAAACTGAAGAAGACCTGAAATGCTTGCTGAAGAAGGTGAAAGACTATAGTGTTCAATATGGATCGAAACTCCACTTCAAGAAGATAAAGATTCTTACTAATGGGCCAATTGGCAACACTATGATAGATAGAGAAGAGATTGAAGTTGTTAGCAATTTCAGCTTGTTTGATTCCGCAAACAATCTCTTGGTACCAGCAGTCAGGAAATCAAAAGACAAATTGCACTGAGATAATATGTCATGGACCTCTCTAGAGTGCTAAAAAGCAATGATGTCAGTCTAGGGACAAAGATGAGCCTAATCCAGGCCATGGTCTTCTCAATTACATGTCATGCTTCAGAGAGTTGGACTATGAATAAGGAAAACAGAAGAAGAATCGATGCCTTTGGGTTGTGGTGCTGGTGATACGTCTTGAACATACAATGGACTGCCAAGAAATCAAATAGGTCTGTCTTGGAGAGTGTGAACCAAGTCTCTCTTTGGAGGCTAGGATTTTAAAGCTCTGTCTCACATATTTTGGACATGTGTCCAGGACAGACCTGTCCTTGGAGAAGGACATCATGATTGGAAGGGTGGAGGAACAGTGCAGGAAAGAAAGACTCTAGGTGAGATGGTCAATGGGGGGTGGTATGTCAAAATTAGTATGACTGACTCAGGACAGGGAAGGGTTTAGAGCTGCTATACATAGG
>NW_006399831.1:15000405-15011018 GCF_000299155.1 Elephantulus edwardii
TTTACTCCCAGATATCTGATCCACCTTGAGTTAATTTTTTTGTATGGTCCAGATTGTGCAATTATGGTTGTATTTGATAGTCTCTTTATACCATAGATGAGGCCCTGTAAGCTTGATCCCAGTTTGTCTCTGTTGAAATTTATGAATTGAGGCTTTACTCCCAGATATCTGATCCACCTTGAGTTAATTTTTTTGTATGGTACGAGATTTGGATCCTGTTTCAGCTTTCTGCAGTAGCAGTCGAGTTTTGCCAGCGCCATTTGTTGAAGAGGTTGGTCTTTCCCCATTTGATAGGTTTGATTTCCTTGTTGAATATCAGTTGATGTTAGGTAGCTGGGCCTATTTCTGGATTCTCAATTCTGTTCCATTGTTCTATGTGCTTGTTGTTGTACCAGTACCATGCTGTTTGTTCACTACTGCTGTGTAGTAGGTTTTGAAGTCAAGGAGCTCTTTATCTCCTATTTCATTTTTGTTTTTCAGAAATGCTTTGTTTATTCAGGCTTTTTTTCCATTTCAAGTAAATGTGACCATTTTCCTTTCGATCTCCTTGAAAAAGGAATTTGATATCTTCATTGAGATTACATTGAACATGTAGATTGATTCTGGTAGGATTGTCATTTTCACATTATTGAGTCTTCCAATCCATGAATAGGATATATTTTTCCATTTCTTTAGGTCTTTTATTGTGTCTCTTAGCAATGTTCTGTAGTTTTCTTTGTACAGGTCTTTTGTTTCTCTAGTTAAATTCACCCCCGAGTATCTTAATTTGTAATTGGCTATTGTAAATTGTGTAGCTTTCTTGGTTTCCTTCTCTGAGTTCTCTTTGTTACTGTAGAGGAATCCCACTGATTTTGGATATTGACTTTATATCCTACCACTCTACTAAATTGGTTTACTACTTATTTTTGTTGCAGTTGTTGTTTTTCAATCTTTGCAGTTTTCTGTGTACACTATCATACAATCTTCATATAGCGACAATGAAACCATCTCTTTGCCTATCTGAATGCCTTTTATCCCCTTCCCTTGTACAGCACCAGCAAATACTTTCAATACAATATTGAATAGAAGTAGCCACAGCAGGCATCCCTGCCTGGTTCTTGTTCCCAAGAAAAACACTTTTAGTGTTTCTCCATTGAGAATGATTTTGGCTCTTGGTTTTACATATATACTATTCACTATTTTGAGGAAATTCCCTTTTATTCCATTTTTGCTGTATGTTTTTATCAGGAAGGGTGTTTAATATTGTCAGATGCTGTTTCTGCATAATTTGCTAATATTGTATGGTTTTGGTTATTTTTTTAATGTGATGAGTTACATTGATTGTTTCTCTTATGTTGAACTATCCTTACACACTTGTTATTAATACAACTTTGTCATGATGAATTATTTTTTATGTACTTTTATTTTCTAATGGCGAGAATTTTGTTAAGAATTTTTGCATCCATATTCATGAGAGATAATTGGTGTGTAATTTTCTTTCCTGGTGTGTCAAATACTAGAATGGTTACCCACTGTGGACAGTGTTTGGTGGAGCTCCCCAGTTAAAACAAGCTTGGAAGAAAGAGTGGCATCCACTTCCAAAATAGATTGCCTCAGGAAAACCTATGAACCTGGAGAAAGGATGATAGTTATACAAGTGTCCAGTTTTTTCTTTCATAGGGTCGCTATGAGTTGCCTATGACTCAATGGCACTTAGCAACAATAACAGCATAGAGAGAGATCAGTTGGCCTAGTGGACAGAAAGTTACGCTAGCAAGCCAAAGGTGGATGATTCTAATCCACGGCCCTCAGGCCTGCCTTAATTGTTTTTGTTGAAACATTCTTCTAGGTCATGATACCCTGGTCTGTACAGTTGCTGTACAGAGGTAACTCATGGTTGCTGTGAAGCTGAACACTGTGCCATTGATGTGTCAAATGTGAGTATAGTTACCCATGGTGGACAGTGTGTGGTGGAGTTCCCCGGTTAAAACAAGATTGAAAGCAGGAATGGCATCCACTTCCTAAATAGCTTGCCCCTATGAAACTTGAGAAAGGATAACAGTTATACAAGTGTCAAGGACTTTTGCTCATAGGGTTACTATGAGTCGCCTATGACTTGATGACACTTAACAACAACAACAGCAACAACAACAACATCTTTGCCTGATTTTGACATTAGAGTTATGCTTGCTTCATAGAATGACTTTGGGAGTATTGCTTCTTCTTGTTTTTTGTTAAAATACTTTAAGTAGAATTGATGATAGATCTTTGAAATTTGTTAGAATTCAGCTGTGAAGCCATCTGTTCCAGGACTTTTCTTATGGGGGAGTCTTTTTACGATCTTTTAAATTTCTTTTGTGATGTATCTCTTCAAGTATTCTACATCTGTCCCAGTCAATCTGAGTAGGGCAAGACTATCAATAAATGTGTCCATTTCCTCTAGGTTTTAGAATTTATCACAGTAGAGTTTTTCATAGTATCCTGACGTTATCTATTTAGTTTCATCTAGTTTTGATGTGTTGTCACGTCTATAATCTCTTAATCAAATTATCTCAGTCTTCTCTTTTATTTTGTTAAGATTGCCAGTTTTTTGTCAATTTTATTGACACTTTCAAAACACCTTATTGATGGTATTATTGATGGTTTCAATTGTTTTTCTGTTCTCTATCTTATCTGTTTCAAAGCAAAAAAGAAAGCGAAGAGTAGCATAGAATGTCTATCTGTGTTTCCTTGACTATGCAAAGTCTTGTCTGTGTGGGTCGCAACAAATTGTGGCTAACCTTGAGGAAAATGGGAATCCCAGAACACTTGGTTGTACTTATGTAAAACTTACCCTTGGACCAGGAAGCAGTCCTTAGAAAAGAGCAAGGAAACAGTACGTGGTTCAAAATCAGAAAAGGAGTGTGTCAGGGATACATCCTATCTCCATACCTTTTAAATCTATATGCAGAAGAGATCATTTGGGAAGTAGAGATTTATGAGGAGGAATGTGGCATCAAGATTGGAGGAAGACTCATCAACAACCTACATTATGCAGATGAAACACATTGTTGAAACAGAGGGGGACCTGAAGTTCTTGCTGCAGAAGGTCAAGGACTTTAGTCTTCAATATGGATTGAAGCTCCGCATCAAGAAGACAAAGACACTCACTACTGGGCCAATTGGCAGCACCATTATGAATGGAGAATAAACTGAGGTTGTTAATAATTAAAGCTTGCTTGGATCCACATCGACAGTCTCAATATCAGCAGTCAAGAAATTAAAATATGAATTGCATTAAGAAAATCTGCTGTCAGGGAGTTCTTCACAGTGTTGAAAGTCAACGATGTCAGTCTAGAGACTAAGGTGTGCCTAATTCAGGCCATGGTCTTCTCAATTATTTATTTTACTTCAGAAAGTTGGATAATGACTAAGGATGACAGAAGAAGAATCAATGCCTTTGAGTTGTGGTTCTGGAAAAGGATCTCGAACATGCCATAGACAGTCAGGAAAACAAATAGGTCTGTCTTGGAGAAGGTGAAACCAAGTTTCTCCTCGGAGGCTAGGAATTTAAAGTTCTATCTTGTATACTTTGGGCATGTGACCAGGAGAGATTTGGCCTAGAAAAAGGACATCATGCTTGGAAGGGTGGAGGGATAGTATAGGAGAGTAAGACCCTGGATGAGATGGATTGATACAGTAACTGGAGCCATGGGGCTTGGTGTGTCAGAATTAGTGAGACTGACTCCAGACAGGGCAGGGTTCAGAGTGGCTATACATAGAGTTCCTGTGGGTCGCAAGTGACTCGATGACACATAACAGCAACAACAACATCTCATTGATTTAATCTCGTGTCTTTATAATTTCCTTTCTCTAGAGGCTTTAGGATTAGATGGTTGTTAATTTTCTAGTTGATGAAGGTGTTGAGCTAGATCATTGACTTTTTTTTTCTTGTCTTATCTGCATCCCATAGGTTTTGGTATGTTGTATTTTCATTTGTTTCAATGAAAGTTTTAATTTAATTTTTTATTTATTTCAAAACTTAATCATGTTCTAGAAGAGCTATTTAGCTTCCACATGGGTGATTTTGTTAACTTGATCCTCACACAATTAATTTCTAGTTTTATGGCATTGTAGTCTTGGAAGATACTTTGTATTATTTCCATATTTTAGAATTTGTTGAGGCTTGATTTGTGTCCTAATATATGATCGATGCTGGAGAGTATAGCACGTGCACTTGAGGAAAATGTGAACTGAGTTTTAGTTGGGTGTGGTACTCTGACTACATCCACAAATTCTGGTTGACTAATTGTATAGTTTGTATCTTTTCATCTTTGCTATGCGTCCTTTGAGTTGACCTAACCTTTGGTAATAGTGGTGCATTGAAGTCTCCTATCAATATTTTGGTGCTATCTATTTCTTTCTTCAAGTCTGTTGACCATTCTTTTATGCATTTTTTAGTTCTGTCATTTTTTGTATAAATGTTGACCTGCGTTATGTCTTCTTGATCTATTGTGCCTTTAGTTAGTATGTAATGACCTTCCTTATCTTTTATGGTGGGTGGCTTTCATTCTGAAGTTTATTTTATCAAAGATTATTCCTGCCACTCATGGTTTTTGAGGTTGTCATTTGTTGTTGTTGTTTGCTGTTGAGTTGAGCATGACTCATAGTCACTCTATGAACAAAAGACCTAATGCCTTTCCTTAACTATCATCATTTCTCCAAGTTCATAGAGTTTCCAGAGGCATGTATTTTAGGAAGTTGATGCTTCTCCTGCTTCCAAACCTGTTTTACAACTAGGAACTCCACCAACATTGTCCATATTGGGAAATGATTACAGTATTTGATACCCCAAAGGCACAATGTTCAGCATCACAGCAAACTCAGATTACTTCATACAGCACATTTACAAAGAGTGATGTACAAAGTGGAAGGATGTTCCTCCAGATATATCAACACTGGTCTCACATAACAGGGGTTAAGTGTCATCAGATTGAATACAACTCATTGCAACCCTTGCACCAAAGACCTGAACTCTGTTCTATAACTAACATAATTTCTGTACGTTTATAGAATTTATCCTTTCCAGAGGCATCTAGTTTAGGAAGTGGATGCCACTCCATCTTCCCAATTTGAATCAATCTGGAAGCTTTTCCATATATTGTACATGCTGGGTAACCATTATGGTATTTGACACGACTATGGCACAGTGTTCAGCATGACAGCAACTCCAAGTTATGCAGTACAGCAAATAGACAAACAATTGCTGTATCATTTAAAGAATATTCATTCTAAAATCACGCGGCTAGATGCCAACTCCTAGAGTGGAGGCTACAGGTTGACCCTCAGACCCAAATTCTCACTATGAATTTTTAAAGACACACCCTTTGGCAGCTCTCCACACTTGGTCAAAAGTTCAACTGACATCCACTTTTGAGGGGGAAAAAAACCCAGTAACACACATCAAAGATGACCCAGAAAGTTCCCTTACATGACTGCCATCAAGATGCTAGAAGCCAACTCCTAGAGTCATTTTCTCAGTATATTTTTTTCCCCCAGCCTTTGATTTTGAGTCCGTCTTTTTCTTCATTTTTTAGTTCTGTCTCTTGTAGACAATATATTGATGGGCTTTGGTTTCATCATACATTCTTCTACTCTTTTTTCTTTTAACTGACACATTTAGTCCATTCACATTAAGTGTGATTATTCTCAGGTCAGGTTTTAACAGTGCCATTTTTCTGTGTTTCTTTTTCTGTTGTTTCTGGCTGCTATGGTCCATCCACTTTCTTTTGGTCTCCATGTGAAGCACTGTAGTTATTTTTTTTTTTTTGTCGTTTTAGTGTTACTTTCACAGTCTTGAAGTTCCTCCTTTTCTGAAAATAATCTAATTTCTCCTTCAGATTTGATGGAGAGCTTTGCTGGGTGTAGGATCCCTGACTGGAAATTGCTTTCTTTCAACTTTCTGTATATGCTGTCCTGTCCCATTTTCTTCCTGCTCACAAGGTTTCCTCAGAGAAATAAGAACTTAATCCAAATATTTCCCCTTTTAGGTGACTCTTTGTTTTTCTCATGTTAGTATTCTCATTTCTAGTATTCTCTGCTAGTATTTTCTCATAATAGTATTCTATCATTATCTTTTAATTTGAAGAATTTGACTATTATATGTCTTGAAGATTTTCTTTTTAGTTTGAGTCTTTTTGGTGTTCACTGTGCATCTTGAATGTGGATTTCTCCATTGTTCATAATAACTTGGAAGTTTTCCTCTAGTATGTCTACCACAATTTTCTCAGTGACTTCTCTGTCACCCCCATGTTCTAGACGTCCAGTCATATGTTGGTTGTTCATTTTGACATCATCCCACATGATTCTAATGTTTTCTTCATGTCTCATCACTGATTTTTCTTCTGGTATATTTCTAGTGAGACTTTTTTCTTGCAGCTGACTGTCTCTCTGTTCCATCTCTTCAGTTCTACTTTTTTTTTGTCCCACCAGTGTGTTGAATACATCCTGAAATTTTGGTCTTAATATTTTGGAATGGATTTTCATGCTTTTCAGTTATTTCCAATGCTATGTTGATTCTATCCTCTCTGTCTTGTGATAATTTTTTCAGTTTTTCTACCCCTTTATCTATACTACCAATTCTTTCTTTCATCTTTCCCATTTCTTTTATAGCTATTCAAGCTGCTCCTCATCAATATATTTATTCTGGATTGCTGTCCCTGATGTATTTGCTCTCTTAATGGTTTCCATTGTTTCTTCCATCATTTGCATCTTTTTCTGTAGCTTTTCAAATAACTCCACATCAACATTTTTCTTATTTTTTTCCCTTTGTGGTATTAATTGGAACTGCTGTTTTTAGGGGAAAGTTTATTTTGTTTTTTTTCATAATCACTAAGGCAGACTGCTTCTTTGTTGTTAGAGTCTTTTCTTAGTAGATGTTAGATTTTTGTAACTAGATAATATCATGTAGTATGGTAATATTTTGTGAGGGACCTGTATATAAATGTTCCCCTCTTGTTTTCAGAAGCAGAATGACTATTACCCTCTAGAAACTGCAGCTTCACCCAACCTTCTCCACAGACTTTAAGAAATACTGTGTGCTGTATTTAGTCAGCAGTGTTCAATGACGAAGTATTTCTTTACTCTATGAGACAGTTCAGTGGCAGGTCCTTACTTTATTCTTATACTAGTTGCAGGTGATATCATGACAGGATTCTGCATATTGGTTATCTCCCTTATTATATGGACCAAGAGCTGCAGGTAGTGGTGGGGGGATTTCATTTACTCATCTGTCAAGGGAAATGAACCGAAATGGTGGGCTGGAATTGGAGGGTGGTTTGTGGGTGTTCCTCTGTCAAAGGGAGGTGGGCTCATCTCTTTGTGGAACCCCACCCCTTCATGAGAACTGGCAAGAAGCAGGGCTTGATGGTGTAACACTCACTCACCTGAGAAGAGAAATGGCTCAAAATGGTGGATGGGAGGTGGAGGGAAGATGGTAGGTGTTCCTCCACACAAGAAAGGTAGGCTGGTCTTTATGCAGGGCCCCACCCCTTCATGAAACTGGAGAAGGGCCAAGATTACAAGTTATCTTTTGAATTCCTGATTGCTGGTGCTGAGATTATTTATCACTCTTTTTATTTTTCTATTTTGTGAGCAATGGTGTCATATTGCCTGATATCCTAATCTGCTAGCCTTAAGGTGCTTAGTATGAATCCATGAGCTTCTCTTCACAAAAGAAACACAGGCAAGAACAACAAATGTTGTTCTTGTTAAGACTTATAGTTTCAAAAGCTGGATGGAGAGTTTCTATGAGTCAGAAACAACTTGATGATAATGTTTTTGTTTTGTTTTTTAAGAGTCTTTGAATGGACAAGTGATTTATCTACTTTGTTATTACTAGTAAAGTTGTAGACTGAAGTTCACCCAGAAGTGTCTTGTAAGGAAAACCTGATAACTTTCTTGCAAAAAAATTCCACATTGTAATATGTCATGAAGACATAACTTTGGTCTATATTTATGCACTAAATTACAGACCTGAAAAATATAGAAAACAATGGTTAATAACGTTTAAGAAAGAAATAGACAGTACTACAATAATGGTAGGATACAGTAACACATTGCTCTCAACAGAGGATAGGTCAACTTGAAAGAAATTTAACAAGAATGCAAGCAATCAAAACTGTACACTCAGTCAAATGGACCTTGTGGATGTATTCAGAGCACTGCACAGAACTAAAAGTCAATTTATTTTCTTCTCAAGTGCACATGGTCCAGTCTTCAGAATTAGTTATGGTGACGACACAAAGAAAGCCGCAACAAATTAAAACAAAACAAAACAAACAAAATAACAAAAACACCCAAATCATATAATGTATCTTCTTAGACTACAATGCAGTAAAACTATAAATTAACAATAAGAGGATAAAGCTTATAAAACCACCCATGTGGATGCTAAATAACACCCTGCTAGAAGAGGTTTAGGTTACAGAAGAAATAAAGAATGAAATAATAAAGTTCCTCAGAACAAAATAAAATAAAAAGGACTATATGAAAACCTCTGCGATACAGATAAAGCCATCCTCAGAGTGCAGTTTATAACAATAAGTGGTGTTGTTATTATGTGCCATCAAGTCACCTGCAACTCCTAGCAACACTATGTGCAACAGCCCTGAACCCAGCTCTATCCTGTGCTAGGCTCACTGTCTCTGACACATTATCCCCCATTACCCCATTCACTGAGTTGATCCATTTCATGGAGTGTCTTCCTTGCACTGTCTCTCCACCCTCCTAAACACTACGTCCCTCCCCAAGGACTGGTCCGTCCTTGCAACATGTCCAAAGTACATCCGACAAAGCTTCAGAATCCTTGCATCCAAGGAGCAACCTGGTTTATCCCTCTCCAGGAAGAAACTGTTCTTTCTCTTAGCTGTTCATGAGATACTCAACACTGTTCACCAACACCACAGCTCAAAGGCATCAACTGTTCTTCTATCATCCCTAGTCATTGTCCAGCTCTCTGATGCACAGCAAGTAATTGCAAAGACCTGTATCAGGCACACCTTGGTCTCCAGACTGACATCATTGCTCTTCAGTACTTTGGAAAGGGCTCTAAAAGCAGACTTTCCCAATGCAATTCGTCTTTTGATTTCTCAGCTGCTGATGCCAAGATTGTTGATTGTGGAGCCAAACAAACTAAAGCAGTTTACAGTCTCAGTCTCTTCACCATCCATCACAATGACATCCAATTGACCCAGTGGTTAGAATCTCATAAAAAAGGAAAAAAGAAAAAAATTATTGATCTAACAAAGCACCAGCAGCAAATAGAAAAAGAATTGCAATATAACCCCAAAGCCTCAAGAAGAAAAAAATTATAAGAAAAAAAGCTGAAATCTATGACATAGAAAACAAAAAACCAAAACAAAAGACAAACCAAACAAACAAAACCCAACAAATGAAATGATCAACAAGAACAGGAGTTGAAAGAGTCAATTAAAGTGGCAAACCATTGGCAAACTTAACAAAATAAAATAAAGAGAAGACACAAATAATTTGATTAAGAAATGATAGGAATAACATCACAACAGATTTGGAAGAAATTAAATTGATAATATTGGAATATTATGAAAAGCTATCCTCTCTGGTAGCCTAGAGGCAAAAAGCTGTGCTGCAATTCTGAAGGCAAGCAGATTGAATCCCACCAGCTGCACCATGGAGAAGAATAGACACTCCACTCCTGTGCATATAACTGCCTCTGAAAACCCAGCAGAAAGTCATCTGTGGGTTGGTTCTGACTCTGCTGTACACAACAATGTACTCTGATAATTTGAAAACCCGGAAGAAATGTACAAATTCCTTGAAACTCGTTCCCTACCTAGACTGATACAGACAGATGTAGAACATTTGAATAGATCCATCACAAAAGAGGGAATTGTTTATTGAGGATATAGAAAAACTGTTGTATTCATACAATGGAATATTATGTAGCACTGAAAAACAATGAACTCGCAAAACATTACACAACATAGGTGACACTTGAGGACATTATGCTGTGAGAAATATCAGACAAAAAAAAGACAAATACTGCATAGCACCACTGTTATAAAGCAGCACCGATATGGAGGGTTGGAAAGAGAAAAGGGTAAAAGTGGATTAAGAACACTGCATTGGAACAGAGGAAGGAAAGAACTGATAATATATGATTAGGCATTATATATATATGACAACAGAGCAGAATAAGAGGTACATTTTAAAGAGGACTATGGTTAGGGAGCTAATTGTAAAACAATGAATGAATATTAACAACAAAAAGAAGAAAATGAATTGGGGAGGGAGAAGTGGAAAATATACAATGAATGAATGAAAGTCCAACTTCTCTGTAAGCTTTTGTTAAAATCACAATTAAAATTTTTAAAAAATTATTTAAAAAAAGAAAAAATACAGCAGGTCATAAAAAGACTGCCTCATAAATAAAGTCCTGGACCAGATGGCTTCACAGCTGAACTCTACCAAACATTCAGAGGAGATCTATCACCAAGTCTACTTATAGTATTTAAAACAATAGAAAAAGAAGGAAAACTCCCAGAGTCATTCTATGAAGCTAGCATAACCTTATTACCAAAACCAGGCAAAGATATTACTAAAAGAAAATAAAACAA